>NW_020526074.1:105000-215000 GCF_003368295.1 Carassius auratus
TAAAAGCCTATTTTGGTTGGTTTCTTTACTACTAGTCTACTAAACCTTGATCAATGCTTGAAAAAAAAGCAATGCTTTTGAGTGTCTTGCCTTTTACATTTTAAATGCATTTGAAATACTTCAAAAACAATAAAACAACAATAATACAGCAGAAGTCACATTTTGTGTAAGTGTTGTGTTTTACGGCTACCTGTTGGTTTTGTTCTGCTTTTAAAGTCACCTTTTTTTGAGCCCATTACTCATCAGATCCTGTGTAAACACCGCTGGTGTAATGAAGGTCGCAGACGCAGCGGTGAATCTGTAATTTAACGGAGCTGAGAGTCACAGCGCACCGATCGTTTCACCTTCATTTTGTTTCAACATCACCTAAAGTGCTGATATCTGATTGCATGAGTCGTTTGCGCTGTAATAAGTCCATCTGTATGGAACAGTTTGACCCATTCCTGCCAATTTGTGGGATTGGTGGTGAATCATGATCCTGGAGCTCATTCCTCTACTTACATGATTGTTTTTGCCTTATTGCACCATTTTCATCCACATGTTATGATCCCAGTGACAAGTATTGCTGGCATTTTTGTGAAAGGGCTTGTATAAATTAGTGTTTATGATTTCAGCTGTAAAGTTTCTCCTGCTTTTAGTGGCTGAACGTCTGTTATAGTTGATCAAATCAACTATTTAAATATAACTGCAAGACAAGATTATAAGGTGCATTATTCAAATGTTTGGCGAAAGAGATGTGTTTTTAATCTAGATTTAAACCGAGAGAGTGTGTCTGAACCCCGAACATTATCAGGAAGGCTATTCCAGAGTTTGGAGCCAAATGCAAAAAAGCTCTACCTCCTTTAGTGGACTTTGCTATCCTAGGAACGACCAAAAGTCCAGTGTTTTGTGACCTTAGGGTGCGTGATGGGTTGTAGCGTGGTAGAAGGCTAGTTAGGTACGCAGGAGCTAAACCATTTAGGGCCTTATAGGTAAGTAATGATAATTTGTAACTGATACGGAACCTAATAGGTAGCCAGTGCAGAGACTGTAAAATTGGGGTAATATGATCATATTTTCTTGACCTCGTAAGGACTCTAGCTGCTGTATTTTGGACGACCTGTAGCTTGTTTATTGAAGAAGCAGGACAACCACCTAGAAGTGCATTACAATAGTCCAGTCTAGAGGTCATGAACGCATTAACTAGCTTTTCTGCATCAGAAACAGATAACATGTTTCGTAGCTTGGCAATGTTACTAAGATGGGAGAATGCAGTTTTTGTAACATGGGAAATATGATTTTCAAAAGACAAGTTACTGTCTAATATAACACCCAGATTTCTGACTGTAGAGGAAGTAACAGTACATCCGTCTAGTTGCAGATTGTAATCCAAGAGATTCTGTGTAGTGTTTTTTTGGTCCAATAATTAATATCTCTGTCTTATCCAAATTAAATAAGAGAAAATTATTGGTCATCCAATCTTTTACATTTTTAACACACTCTGTTAGCTTAGATAATTTAGAAGTTGAATCTGGTCTGATTGAGATATATAGTTGAGTATCATCAGCATAACAGTGGAAACTAATCCCGTATTTTCTAATAAGATTACCATGAAGCAACATGTAAATTGAAAATAGCAGAGGACCTAGGACAGATCCTTGTGGCACTCCATACTTTACTGGTGATAATTAAGATGACTCCCCATTTAAGTAAACAAAGTGGTAGAGATCGGACAGGTAGGATCTAAACCATCTTAGAGCCTGCCCTTGAATACCTGTATAGTTTTGTAATCGATCTATGAGTATGTCATGATCTATGGTGTCGAACGCAGCACTAAGATCAAGTAAAACTTCGAATGAGATGCAGCCTTGATCTGACGAAAGAAGCAAGTCTTTTGTAATTTTAACAAGTGCAATTTCTATGCTATGGTGGGGACTGAAACCTGACTGAAATTTTTCATATATATATATATATATATATATATATATATATATATATATATATATATATATATATATATATATATATATATATATATATAATTTTTTTTTTATGCAAGAGAGAGCACAGTTGAACAGACACAACTTTTTCTAAAATTGAATGGTTTTGGGACGTGACCTAAAGATAAAGATACAGGTAACAACTCTTTCAGTAATTTAGTGGATACAGGATCTAATAAACATGTTGTTGGTTTAGATACAGTGATAAGTTTATTTAGCTCTTCTTGTCCTATAGTTGTAAATCACTGCAGTTTTTCTTTGGATGCGATGGATGAAGCTGAAGTGTTAGACGCTGTAGAATCTAAGTGTTCTGAAGTGTTCTTACTAATGAAGAATCAGATTTTAATAATAGATTGCACAGTACAATTATTTATATCCTTTAAGTGGGTAGAACAAAAGTCATCATAGCAGTTATTTGAGAATTGGCTTACTAGTCATATGTCTTCGACAATTCATCTTTGATCACAAAATCAAATACTTTTAACAGATACTCAGAAACTCATACTCATAACAGAAAACTGGTATTTTAAATTGGAATTATATTTCACAATTATTACTGTGTTTTTGATCAGCCTGGGTGAGCAGAAGAAACTGTGTGAGATTGGTTTTCAGTTTGCTAAACGGCTGAATTCTGTATCACACAGCGGACAGCTTTTTCCTCAAACGTTGGTTAATTTCATGAATTATTCAGTGTGTTTGGACTAACCCATGCATCTGCGCTCAGAGGGGGGCCGTTTTAATCTCCCAAACACGAGCGCCGCAGAGACACGCCGGGATCCTATTGAGATGTCATAACACCGCCTGAAATTACACTCATTTGCTTGTATGTTATTCTGGAGAGCATGCATGTAGTTCACTCCCCTCAGGTTGGTGTGTGTGTGTGTGTGTGTGGTTTCTGAAAGTAGATAATGTGCTGATGCTGTTGTATCTTTGCTTGCTGTGCCGATCTCATGTGATTGACTATAATGTCATCTGTGACAGGAGCCAGTGGATGGAAATCAATTTCACACACACACCAACACACACACAATCACATCAGCTGTGTGTCCTATCAGCGTGACCTTGCACCAGGTCATAGTCTTCCTCCATTTCTCAATGTCTTCAGCTGATTCATGGAGGTGTGTTTGTAAAACGTGAAGAGCGTGAAGAGAGGCATTCTGGGTCCTCATTCGCTTTCATTACATGTATAAAAGCAGTGTATTTATCGCTCAGTCTCTTCAAGTGAAAATCAAGAATGAAAGTCATTCAGGTTTGAAGCAACATAAGTAAATTATTACATATTTTGGCAGCTTTTCTTTTCACGTATTTGTAATTTTAACCAAACTAGTTAAGTACAATCAAAATGTTTAATGCAATTAGAAAAATACAGTAAAAATGTGATATAATCTTTTTTACACTGTTTTTACTTAAATGCATGGAAGAGCACATGTAATTACTTTATATTATTATTACTGTTATAATTAATATAGGATTTATTCATTCGTTTTTATTAATATTTTGAATTAGATTTTGTACTGATTTCAGGTTTCACTTTAATTTTAGTTTATTTCTAAAAAGTCTATTTGTATTTTAGTTCGTTTAATTAATGCAAGTAGTAAAATACAGTAAAAATCTGAATAAAAATAATCAAATGCATGTTTATCACATTTGTTCTTTAAATAAATGTTGTTTTTTATATTGAATATAAATATTTATATTTTGAAATACCTTTTGTTTATGTATTTCAGGTAAAAAATTTTAATAATAAAAGTATTTTAATAAGATAATAAAAGTGCTTTTGTTTCAGTTTAATTTCAATAAGTATTTTAGCAGAGGTAATGTATATTAAGTTAAAACTATAAACATGTTTATATCTAACTTTCGATTTAACATCTGGTTTAATGCCACAGACATTTAAAGCAAACTCTAGCATTTCTGGAGTAATATCATACACGTTTTCTCATATTTTTCTAATTTTGTCTGTCTTCTGCATTGGCTTTGGGGTTTTCACATTGCTCTGATCTTGTTTCTGTAGAAACTGATTTTCCTTTGTGTTTAATGCTTCTCTCAAACAGTCCTGGCAGGTCAAATAAATCCCTCATAAACGCTCTCTCATCCCCGTTACTCCAGCGTTTGATGAAACCCGATGCTGTATTTTTAGCATCATCATTTTGAAGCGCATGAAGCAGGAGAGAATGTGATCATTTGTTTTGTGTGGTTTGTGTCTGCAGGTTTTATTTAGTGAGTGCAGGAGTTCCCTTCATCATCTGCGGCATCACAGCAGCCATCAACATCGAGAACTACGGCAGCGGAGAGCAGACGCCATTGTGAGTAGCAGCTAAATCAGTCCGATGTGTTGTTTGACACTCATATATACGAGTAACTAAAAGTAACATACTGCATATTAAATATGAATTGAATGACGAATGCATGAAGATCTGTAACCACCACAGACTTTGAATGAGACCCGACCCTTCTTTCAGAGTAATGCTTTGACTGATTTTTAAACTTTTATTGTGTAATATTTGGTTGCATTTTTGCATGCATAAAAGACCTCAAGTGAAGATTTTAGTTCATGGTAATTCTTCATTTTAATTTTAGTTTAAGTAATTTTGCTATGTGCTTTTGTAATTTTTTTTTTCTTCTCTGTAGCGTTTTTTATTTCAGATTTAGCTTTTTAAATACTTTAATACTAAAGCTTATTTAAGTTCGTGAGGTCAACATTTCTTTTTTCATTAGGGTTAAGTTTTTAGTTTTTTTTTTTTATGAACTGAATTAAGTTTTTGTTTTTCATCTAATATTTTATTTTATTTTATAATTTTATCTCATCTATTTAATTTTTCTCCCCAGCTTTAATTACGGAATTTAAAAAAAAATGTGAAGATGATTCTATTTTGCATTTTAATGAATTTGTATCTTTGCAACATTCATACATTTACAAACTGCAAAGTTGATCAGTCATGAAACAAATTCAATTATATTTTTAGTTTTGATCTTCATTTTAGTTTTAGTAATTTGATTTCATAATTTTATTAGTTTTTATATGTTATATTCTATATAGCTTTATTTTCATTTCAGATTGAATAATTTTGGTACTCGACAATGCAACATTTCTATTTAATTTTCATTAGCGTTAAGTTTTTCATTTATTAATTAAATTAAAGAAAACTATTTTTAAGTTTAATTTAACAATAACAACTCTATTTTGCATTTTCATTCATTTAATTCAACTGTTGCAGATTGTTTATGTATCAATGTTGCAAACTTCATCAATTATGAAACAAATTCAATTTGAGCCGCTCTGCAAAATACAGTAGTGTCATTATTCATCTTAGTTTAGTTAAAGTTGTGTTCTAATCCGATGTCAGAGCTGTCAAATTGCTAAAATCTGAATGTTGAGTAACTGAATGTTGAGTTAGCGTGCATGCAAACATGTTCAGTAATGTTAATATGCTGTGTTTGTAGCTGTTGGATGGCGTGGGAGCCAAGTCTGGGTGCCTTCTATGGTCCAGTGGCCTTCATTGTGCTAGTGACCTGCATCTACTTCCTGTGCACCATCATCCAGCTGCACAAACACCCCGAGCGGAAATACGAGCTGAAGGCGGTGAGCGAGGAGCAGCAGCGGCTCTCTGACGTCCACCAGGGGGAGCCGGCGAGCGGTCAGTGTCACGGTGGCTGCCCGGGGCTCATCAACCCATCCATGCTGGCCAACGAACACTCGTTTAAAGCCCAGCTGCGGACGGCGGCGTTCACGCTGTTTTTATTCGCAGCCACGTGGACGTTCGGCGCACTTGCTGTTTCGCAAGGCCACTTTCTGGATATGATCTTCAGCTGCTTATACGGGGCGTTTTCTGTCACGCTTGGGTTGTTCATTTTGATTCATCATTGCGCAAAACGCGATGATGTGTGGCATTGCTGGTGTGCATGCTGTCCCGGGCGACGCCCCTCAAACGCATACCACGCCCACATCCATGGCCACGCCCACAAACTCAACATAAACGGCGACGCCCACTCCCACTGCCATCTAGATGGTGGGAAACCCGTTCACTGCGCATGTCACGCCGCCGCGCAAAATCACGTGACCTGTCTGATGCCGGTTTCACCATGTTGCGCTGCTCTGCATACACAACAGCTCCTAGAGGACGAAACAAGCGCGCATGTGCTTCTCCATGATGGTTACCGACCTGCAGTGCGATTGCACCACTGCTCCAAACCCGTCAGGACTAAAACGAGGCACCAACGTGAACTAGCATTGCGCATTCCCTCAGGAGCGGACGCCATAAGCGTGCACAGCTCGCGCGCTAACAGCCCACACGCCCACATTTGCCACTTGGCTCACGAGGTTTGCCCTCACGAGGCGCTCGCGCTCTGCCACCATCATCACATGTGCTGCGCAAAAGACGAGCTCCCCGACGCAGGCGAGAGCTTTCTGTGCGGGAAACTCGCAGAAGACGATTTGCATCACGCACATATAGAGCTGCACGCCCGCAGACAGTCGCTAGCCAATCAGAACGGCATCCTGAAGGGAAACGCGCTGTATCCATCCGACAGCACGGGGAATATACGCACGGGACCCTGGAGAAACGAAACTACAGTGTAGTTCGACCCAGCACTAGGATTTAAGAAAGGAACTTTGTTTTTAGTACCATCACAAGCTCTTTCCTGCATCATTCATCGTACAGGATGATTCTGCGGATCGTACGAATACGAGAACGAAAAACCCGGGGCCTCATTTATAAAACACAAATATAATAAATATACAAAAAAAAAATGTCTTTGTATAGAAGATGTACAGCCATCATCACTGGGCAAGGAAATCAATTGTATCATTTGAAATCCTTTTTTAAGGGGATTTAATTTTGTTTTATTCCGGGTATTTAGTTTTCTTTTTAGTTTTGTTTTAGGGAAATCATGAATAATTAATGAATTAATTAATCGAATTGACTATCGTCTGACATAAAACTGTTAAAATGTTGCTGAAAACATATGCAGTTATAATAAAAAAATATGGTTGCACTTTTTGATAGTCCACTCTAGATATTCAATTACGGTAACTTTGCAACTACGCATTCAACTAATTATCGTTAATGTGCAACTTCTCACATTCAGTATGTTGTGGACTTATCAAAAATAAAGTGTTAGAGGATATTAAGCAGACTACTAGTCTCCTAATCTTCTTATGACTGCTAGTTGACATTTAGTTGTAAGTTTCGGATCAGATTTGTGTTTGATTAATGAGGCCTCTGGTTTGAGTCTGAGCTGCATTCACACTGCACTTCAATCCGGAGTCACTCCCCTTACGGAAATTTAATTTGGTTCTGATGATATTTGATTACCGAAGTGGTTGTCCGTCCCAGTCTCTGCAGTGTTTATGTGGCCATTGCATTCATCCCTTTTCCAGGTAACAGACATTGCCATAGTGAGTGTGTGTTACTGTGAGCAGGAAAATATTGTGTGTTTGTGTATGCAAACATAGTATTATAAAGGATTTTGCCATATATTTATTTTCATAGATGTATTTGAGAGTCCCTTAAATGTCCCATTCATTTCTACAGTAAAAAAAAAAAACTTCTAAATACATGAAAATTCACCAGCAGTTTTAAACCATCCAGCTCCTCATGCTTAATATATACTGTGAATATCGACTAGCAAAAACTTAGTAATGCACAAAAAAGGACCGCTTCTGTCTAACTTCTGTTCTGTCATTGAACTGTGTGATGTAAACAGACAAAGAAGCTCCGTTTCAAATCCTCGTGAGCTACTTATCTAGACAGCATTCAGAAGACTAGGCTACATATCCATGCTGCCTTACTGTGAGGACGCATAGAAGGAAATCCCAGAATGCATTGCTGCAAACATAAAAAAAAAATAATGCATACAACTTTAGGATTTAGATATTTGAATTGCATATAAAAAATGTCCATTGATTTGGATTACACCATTTTAGCATTACAAATGTGGTTTGATGCATAATTGTCAAGTCATGTATAAATGAATCAGAGCAGATTTCTGTAATAGTGTTAATAAACTGAGTGTGATTTAAATACACAATAACCAGCATAATCAATAAATCCAATTTGTTTCGATCTCATGCATTTTTATTGAATATTGCTTGTTGCACATCTAGTCATATTTTAACCATGTTCATACTTTTTTAGCTAAATTGATTTATTTTCACAATGACCAGATTTATTTATTATTATAAATGTATTTATTAATATTTAAATAAGAATCAAATATAGTTAATATAGTCTGCCTTTATATTAATATAAATATAATCTATTTTAGGAATATTTTAAGATGCATTATGTTTGTGTGTTTATTTATTTGTTTATTTTGTACTTAATGGTCATGACAATAATGAAAGTGCAAAAGATCACAATTAACAATAGTGCTGTAAAAAAAAGGGCAAAGTGCTCTTTTAAAAGATCTATAGAAAATAAAATGTTATATGCAATTCAAAAACATAAAGCTTAAATTTAGGCCTACATATTTTTTGAAAGGTTTCATCAGAGTCAGCAGATGGTAAAGTGAATATATATATATATATATATATATATATATATATATATATATATATATATATATATATATATCATAACAATAACAATTTTGTAGTGAACTTTTATATGCAATTCAAATGCATAATTCTCATGCATAATAAAATGCATAATAGCTCACCAGGTTGTGTAACGGAGCGAAAGCGTCTCTCTAGTTGTTCTATTACAGATCTGTGCTGATTCTTTACTGTTTCTATGGTGAACCGCTGTTGTCGTCATGGAGACGTTGTTTGTGCGAGAACATCATCGCTGGAAAGGAAGTAAAAATGACAGAAGAAGAAATGAACTGCAGAAGAAAGACTAGTAAAGCACTTCACCTACACTAGTCTAGCTGGAGGAAACAAGTGACTGTGATCATCACGCTTTTCTTCATCTGACATGAAGGCGATGTCTGTGTAGTTGCCTCACGTTCTTCAAAAAATTAGATTTGGAAAGAGTGAATCTCAAAAGAGAACATCTGTCAGAAACATATCCTGGTCATATTTCACCCCTGAATCAAAAAAATAAAAAAATAAAATAGCATGAATCCTGTTTTAGGAATAAATTAAATGTATTATTTTAATTTATTTCTTTTTATTCTATTTTAATATTTTTATTTGTGCTTTTATTAGTCATTTATATTTATAAATAAAAAGCATGTTTAAGATTCTTTAAGATTTATTATTATTGTTATGCTTTGTCAATAATAATGAATATATATATTCATTTTGATTTAAAAAAAAATATATATATTTTGATATAATATTTTAAGATTTATTTTTGTGCAAAATTTTCATGACAAAAGTAATGTAAAAGCTAAGATCACAATCCCAAATCATATATTAATATATTTACTATAATTGTCATGACAATAGAGACAATGCAAAAGATCACAATCCGAAATTAGAAGAAAAAAATATTTTGAAAATGTTTAGAAAATCTTTATTTTTTTAATTATATATATATATATATATATATATATATATATATATATATATATTGTCTGCTCTAAATTGTCTTGGCAATGAAGACAACAACAAAAATTTATTTTTATTATATATATATATATATATATATATAATTATTTTTATTTTTATTTTTTCAGCTTAATTCTCATGACAATAATGACACACCTCAAAATATTTCTCTACTTTATGAATTGAATTTCCGATGAAAAATGTGACCCGGACATGTTTTTTTTTAGATTCTCGGTTTTCCATTTAAACTTGTCTTTCAGATTCTCAAATGGAAAAGTTTGGTCTTGGGTTTAACGCACCGCTTGACAGAAAAGAGTTTAATTTCACGCCTTCCCGTTTCCTCTGAAGTGCTGCGCTCTGATTGGCTGTCCTGGTTCGTGCCGCCCATCAGCTCTTTTATTCTCTGTTTCCATGCTCCACAGATTGAGATAATAAATAATGGATGATATGTAAATGAGGAATGATGTGTAGGGATCTTTACGCTGGAGGGGATCTGTCTCTAGTTTAATGCTCAGTATCTGAGTTCAGTTTTGTTGGTTTTAATGCATCTGTCTGCCCCAGGATTGTGATCTACACTGTGAGAGTGAATCAGAAGATGATGTAAGCGGTTATGACAATTATAACTCAGTTCTGTTTAACTCTATGTCTGCACTTCTTTTGTTATTAATGCTTCACGTGTTTGACTTTTAACAGTCTCTCACCAAAAGTGTCAAATATCAAATTATGGACCTTATTTAATTTTCTCATTCAAAGTGTGCGAGCTGAAAGGGTTGAACTCTTTTAAGGTTATGTGTATTTCCAAAAAATGTCTAATATTTCATCATCACGTTTGACATTTCCGTCCCTTAGGCTTCATTTTCATATCCTTGAGATTAAACGCGGTGTCTATCCAGAATAATGTCCATAATACGGAGTAAAATTATGCTCTGTGATGTCAAACTGGAAATATGTGCAGAATAAAGTTTGAAGCAAGAAAATAATCCATATCTTATAGTGTGATGATAAAGAAAGAGAGTAAGAGCAAAGCAAGGTTTTGAAATGTTTTTGAAAGAAGGATCTTCTGCTCACCAAGGATGCATTAATTTGATTGAAAATACAGTAAAATAACTGTTTTCTGTGTGAATCTGTGTTAAAGTGTAATTTATTTCTGTGATGCTCCGCTGTATTTCCAGCATCATTCCTCCAGTCTTCAGTGTCACATAATCTTCAGAAATCAGAATAATATGATGTTGCTACCATTCAAAAGTTTATACAGACATAGACATTAATGCTTTTATTCATTAATGTTGGATTAAATTGATCTAAAGTGTCAGTAAACATATTCCTATTTCAGATAAATGCTGTTCTTTTGAGCTTTCTATTCATCCTGAATCCTGAAAAATAAAATGCATCACAGTTTCCACAGAAATATTGAGCAGCACAACTGTGTTCAACACTGATAATAATCAGAAATGTTTCTCGAGCAGTTAATCATCATATTTTCATGATTTCTGAAGATCATGTGACACTGAAGACTGGAGGAATGATGCTGGAAATACAGCGGAGCATCACAGAAATAAATTACACTTTAACACAGATTCACACAGAAAACAGCTGTTTTACATTAGAATAATATTTCACTATTTTTTCTTTTTTTTTTTAACAAATAAATGCAGCCTCAGTAAGCAGAAGATAATTCTTTATTCCAAACTTCTGACTGGTAGTTGATCTGAACACAAACCCCCAAATTTGACTTTTCAGGTGGAGAAAGCACATCTGAGTCAGTGTAGTGTGTAATTAGCTCTTATTTAATTAAAAAGGCCTTTGAAAGCTTGATCTGTGTGTTTGAGACTCCAGAGGTGTCTCGTGAAGGTGAGTGTGAGAAACCTGAAACACACTGGCTTCACAACATGATCATGATTATGATGCACAGGTGTCATCTCTGTAGTTGATTTGATCTGGTTTGTCCTGATCTAAACGTGTCCTTGTGTTGGACAGATGACATACTTCTAGTGGTTTTCACCTTTAATGTTTCATCAAGTGATGTTTGGTTTTATTTACTGCCACTTCCCACAAATTACAGAGTCCGTTTGTTTAGTTTTTTTGTTTATTTATTTTCATATTTGTATTTTTTTATTCATTATTTAGTTTAGTTATTATGTTAATTTTATTTGTGAAAAAGAAAAATATTTTATTTATTTATTTTTACCAAATGTGAAAAAAGTGAAAGCAATTTAACAGTTGAAGAATTATCTAACATAAAATTAAAATAGTGATTTTTACATCCCACCTTACTACAGTCTTTCGCAAAACAAATAAAATCATATAAAATACAAATGTAACATTTAATTGTGTTAGTTGCCGGTTGAAAACCTTAATTTCTGAGCGATTTTTTTTCCCCCAAGTAGTGTTTTATATGTATATGAACATACACATATATTACAAAAAATAAAATAAAAACATACCAGGACCAGAAAAAAAGTGCTAAATAAATATGCAATACTATAAATATTCTACAAAATGCAATGATGGCATCCTTCAAAACAGCCTACAAGGATAGAGAAAGCTTGTGTGTGTGTGTGCACGCGCGCCTGCTGGGCTTTCTAAGGACACCAATAATGAACACAATCTGGTTATGTAATATCTTTACATTTATGAAGAATAATCATCTTTTTCCACTTGAGCCAGAAGGCAGAAGCTGCTGAGGATCATTAGAGATCTGTGTCGTGCTGCAGTCCTTTATGTGGACAGACATCACTCGTGTGTTATATGTGTAGTTATGAATGTAATCATCTGCTTTGCTTTGTTTTCTGCTGTGTTCAGATTTATAGAAATGTATATTAACAGTACGAGAGTCGTGTGTCTCATCCAGTTATTAAAGACGGTCATTTATTTATTTATTTGTATTTTTGAAATCTCTTTGCTTAGGAAACTTCACATTTTTTATTTAGTTTAACTTGCATCAAAAAATTACTAAAGTAATAATAATAAAAACTAGACATCATTTTTTTTACTGAAAATATAATTTAAATAACAAACAAAATACAAAATAACTATAATAATTATAATACACATAAAAACTAATTTAAATAAAACCAATATATTAATAAAAACAAAAGTGTCTCAATGATACTAAAATAACTCTGTCTCATTGTTTTATCAGTGATGTTCTGCCATCTAGTGGCAGATTTAATTCATAAAATGTTTAATTGTTTAAATAAATATTTTTATGCAGTTTTAACGTTAATAAGACAAATATAATCGTGCTATATTGTGAACCAGTGTTTATTTTAGCATAATTTATATACTAGTATGGTATTTATTAATGTTTAATTAGCATTTTTTTTTTTTTTTTAGTTTTTGTAATTTAATTGTGTGCTTTTGTCATTTTTATATATTAACAGTTCGATTTCCTTTTTTATTTTTACTTTTGAATACTTTTTTAATACTTAAGCACATTTTCGAATTTTGTTTCTTATTTTTTATAATTTTAGTGTTTTCAATTACCAAAAAAAGAAAATAATGATATTTAATTAAGGCAACATTTCTTATTTTACTCTTTGATGTAATAAAATAACTACAACTTGAACTGAAATTAAAATTGATTAAATGACAAATCTGACAATAAAAAAATTAAACAGTAAGCAAAAAATATATAAAAATAAAAGCTATTTCAAGATATTAATAAAAAGTATAGTATCTCAGAAACTAGGTAACACTTTAAAAGGTTTCATTTGTTAGCATTAGTTAACTATATTAGTTAACATGAACTCAAAACACTCATACAGCATTTGTTAATCTTATTTAATGTTAAGTTCAAATTTTATAAATACATTTTTAAAATCGAAAACTGTATCTGTTAACATTAATGCACTTTGAACTAAAATGTTTATAAACTAACATTAACAAAAGATAATAGTTGTTTTAAAAATAATTTATTTCTATACTGAATTAGCTTTAATTTTTTTCACTTTATTCTTATTTTTCTTAAATATTTTAATTTAAGTATATTTAGCTTTAATTTATTTTTTAGCAGTTTTAGTAAATTCAGTACTTTAACTCTAATGTTAGTTAAAGTCAGAGTTATTTGCAAAGGAAGCATTTTTGTTTAAGTTTATCTAATACTTATTTCAGCTTTTTGTCAAATTCAGATATTAAAAATGTTATTTTATGGAAAATTATAAAATGACAGACTTTTTATAGTTTTATTTTTGGTTTAAATAACAATAACAACATTATATATTGTGCCGTGCCTTTACATTATCTCAATGATAATAAAATAATGCATAACAGAGTTGTTTAGTCAAACATTATGATAATAAAGAAAGCTGCTGTTTATGCCTTCCCAGCATGCACTGCAGTATGACTAAATCATGCGGCTGCTGTCATGGCATTTAGTTTTCTGTCTTTATTTATGCTGTTGATAGTGTAAGTTCTACATATGAGCCCTTATGGATTTTCAGGTTTCTATGGATCGCTGTGAAGGATATTGATGTGGATCTGGTGTGATGTAGTGATGGCCATGAGAGAGAGAAAAATGCTATTGAGCATCTAAATCAGTGTTATGGACACTGTGTGTTTGTGTGTCTCTGTGCATGTTGCTGTGTTTCTGTGTCTGTGTGTGTCCCTGTGTATGTGTGTCCCTGTGTCTGTGTGTCCCTGTGTCTGTGTGTCCCTGTGTATGTGTGTGTTTGTGTCTGTGTGTCCATGTGTATGTGTGTGTCCCTGTGTATGTGTGTCCCTGTGTATGTGTGTCCCTGTGTATGTGTCTGTTTGTGTCTGTGTGTCCATGTGTATGTGTGTGTCTCTGTGTATGCGTCTGTGTGTCCCTGTGTCTGTGTGTCTTTGTGTATGTGTGTGTCCGTGTGTAGCTTTTTTGTGTCTCTGTGTCTGTATGTCCCTGTGTATGTGTCTGTGTCCCTGTGTATGTGTCTGTGTCCCTGTGTATGTGTCTGTGTGTATGTGTGTCCCTGTGTATTTTTTCTGTGTCTGTTTGTGTCTGTGTGTCCATGTGTATGTGTGTGTGTCTGTGTGTCCATGTGTATGTGTGTGTCTCTGTGTACAGTATGTGTCTGTGTCCCTGTGTATGTTTTTGTCTGTGTGTCCCTGTGTATGTGTTTGTCCCTGTGTATTTGTGTGTCTCTGTGTATATGTCTGTGTATGTGTGTCTGTGTCCCTGTGTTTGTGTCTGTGTGTCCCTGTGTATGTCTGTATGTCCCTGTGTGTCCCTGTGTCTGTGTCTGTTTGTGTGTCCCTGTGTCTGTGTGTCCCTGTGTGTCTGTGTATGTCCCTGTGTACGTGTCTGTGTATGTGTCTGTGTGTCCCTGTGTATGTGTTTGTGTGTCTTTGTGTATGTGTCTGTGTGTCCCAGTGTATGTCTGTGTCTGTTTGTGTCTGTGTGTCCATGTGTATGTGTGTGTCTCTGTGTACAGTATGTGTCTGTGTGTCCATGTGCATGTGTGTGTCTGTGTGTCCCTGTGTATGTGTTTGTGTGTCTCTGTGTATGTGTGTCCCTGTGTATATGTCTGTGTATGTGTCCCTGTCCCTGTGTCTGTGTGTCCATGTGTATGTGTCTGTGTGTCCGTGTATGTGTCTGTTAGGGATGTTGCGGTGACGGATTTTTTCCACCGGTTAATCGACGTGTAAAAAAAACGGTAATCCCGGTGTCACCTGGGTTGCGTGTCGGGGATTTCGGGTGGCCGAAAATGCGGTTGTGCAGACGTGCACACATCTCAATTTACTTTCACTTTAATTAGCGGCAATTCAGTAGCATTTGTTTGAATTAATCATGGGTTAATTTATTTTATTCTTAATAAAAAATACACAAAACAATAAGACACTCGCTTGTATTACACACATCTTTATTGCAAAATGAATAATAACAACACACCATGCAAAAACTAAACAAAAGCACTTATGAAACACCTTTAAAGTGCATTTCATAACAAAACAAACCACTGTATCAAATAGTATCAAACAAAAAATTATAAAATTATATATTTAAAAAATTCACTATTCGTTAAATAAAGTGCCAGCCTTTTTCAGCAAAAAAAGAAAAAAAAAACTGCACAACCATCGAATATGAAACGAACGAACATCAAAAACTTTGCGAAAAGGCACGTAGTCACTAACTGAATTAAGTGATTTATGGCTATAGGTTTAAACTTCAACACGATGGGGACGGTGCCGGTGGTCAAGTGCTATGTCCGGTAGGTGGGTTAAACACCGTGTATCACCGGTAACACCGACTATCGCAACAATGTGTGTCCCAGAGTATGTCCCTCTGTGTGTGTGTGTCCCTGTATGTCCCTGTATACAGTATTGTTCAAAATAATAGCAGTACAATGTGACTAACCAGAATAATCAAGGTTTTTCGTATATTTTTTTATTGCTACGTGGCAAACAAGTTACCAGTAGGTTCAGTAGATTCTCAGAAAACAAATGAGACCCAGCATTCATGATATGCACGCTCTTAAGGCTGTGCAATTGGGCAATTAGTGGAATTAGTTGAAAGGGGTGTGTTCAAAAAAATAGCAGTGTGGCATTCAATCACTGAGGTCATCAATTTTGTGAAGAAACAGGTGTGAATCAGGTGGCCCCTATTTAAGGATGAAGCCAACACTTGTTGAACATGCATTTGAAAGCTGAGGAAAATGGGTCGTTCAAGACATTGTTCAGAAGAACAGCGTACTTTGATTAAAATGTTGATTAGAGAGGGGAAAACCTATAAAGAGGTGCAAAAAATGATAGGCTGTTCAGCTAAAATGATCTCCAATGCCTTAAAATGGAGAGCAACCAGAGAGACGTGGAAGAAAACGGAAGACAACCATCAAAATGGATAGAAGAATAACCAGAATGGCAAAGGCTCAGCCAATGATCACCTCCAGGATGATCAAAGACAGTCTGGAGTTACCTGTAAGTACTGTGACAGTTAGAAGACGTCTGTGTGAAGCTAATCTATTTTCAAGAATCCCCCGCAAAGTCCCTCTGTTAAAAAAAAGGCATGTGCAGAAGAGGTTACAATTTGCCAAAGAACACATCAACTGGCCTAAAGAGAAATGGAGGAACATTTTGTGGACTGATGAGAGTAAAATTGTTCTTTTTGGGTCCAAGGGCCACAGGCAGTTTGTGAGACGATCCCCAAACTCTGAATTCAAGCCACAGTACACAGTGAAGACAGTGAAGCATGGAGGTGCAAGCATCATGATATGGGCATGTTTCTCCTACTATGGTGTTGGGCCTATTTATCGCATACCAGGGATCATGGATCAGTTTGCATATGTTAAAATACTTGAAGAGGTCATGTTGCCCTATGCTGAAGAGGACATGCCCTTGAAATGGTTGTTTCAACAAGACAATGACCCAAAACACACTAGTAAATGGGCAAAGTCTTGGTTCCAAACCAACAAAATTAATGTTATGGAGTGGCCAGCCCAATCTCCAGACCTTAATCCAATTGAGAACTTGTGGGGTGATATCAAAAATGCTGTTTCTGAAGCAAAACCAAGAAATGTGAATGAATTGTGGAATGTTGTTAAAGAATCATGGAGTGGAATAACAGCTGAGAGGTGCCACAAGTTGGTTGACTCCATGCCACACAGATGTCAAGCAGTTTTAAAAAACTGTGGTCATACAACTAAATATTAGTTTAGTGATTCACAGGATTGCTAAATCCCAGAAAAAAAAAATGTTTGTACAAAATAGTTTTGAGTTTGTACAGTCAAAGGTAGACACTGCTATTTTTTTGAACACACCCCTTTCAACTAATTGCCCAATTGCACAGCCTTAAGAGCGTGCATATCATGAATGCTGGGTCTTGTTTGTTTTCTGACAATCTACTGAACCTACTGGTAACTTGTTTGCCACGTAGCAATAAAAAATATACTAAAAACCTTGATTATTCTGGTTAGTCACATTGTACTGCTATTATTTTGAACAATACTGTATGTGTCTGTGTGTCCCTGGGTAGGAGTCTTTGTGTCCCTGTGTATGTGTCTGTGTGTCCCTGGATATGTGTGAAAATATTCAAATGTAACTTGTAATCATTAACAATATCATAATTAACTGTAATTTAATTACAGTTTACATTACATTAACAGATTACAGTTACATTTATTTTGCAATCAAATACGTAATTTAGTTAAATGTAACTAGTTACTGCCCAACACTGGTCAGGTCTGATGATAAAACATAAAGGACTGCATTTTTCAAGTGTTGGAATGGAAATGGCAGATGAGGGACGAAACAGGGATGTTCACAAACTGTCTCAGACGAATGTTCGCCGAACGTCCGCCAGCGAACGTCAAAAAGCGGACCAAATTCGCACCCAGTAAACTTATAAAGTGGACCAAATCCGGACATCTTGTTTGCTGGGGAACTGATTCAAATGATTTGCGATCCCCAAACTGACTCAAATGATTCGCGAACCCCCTACGAACTCCTGAACTGATTCAAATGATTCGCAATCCCCAAACTGACTCAAATGATTCGCGAACCCTCTTTGAACTCTGGAACTGATTCAAATGATTCGCAATCCCACTCCAAACTCCCGAACTGATTCAAATGATTTGAGACGTGTGTGTGTGTGTGTGTTTTGGTGGATGGTGTGTCCGCATGTCTCTGGTTATCAGCTGTGGTTAGTCGATGGCATTTCTTCCCATTGTCTTCTAACCTAAAACAACAAAATGAACATATTCAGTAGTGTTATGACTTTATATGTCTACAGCACAGACGCTGTGGTGGGGCATTAGGGGGCTAATTTTCCTTTGAACATGAAATAAATCCAGGTTTATTATTATTATATAATTCATATATATATATATATATATATATATATATATATATATATATATATAGTATGGTCTAAAAGGTATTTTTTATTTACATTTCTTACTTTTTAACTGTATTTCTATGTTCTAAGTTCCTTCGTTCCTTTCATCCATTTAATTACATGCAAATAAAGCGAAACATTTGTTTATTTTTTTAATTTATATTCAACAGGGGAGCAATTGAAAAAAATAACAGTAGCAGGCAGAATATGCAATGGATTAAAAAACCCGCGGGATTTTGCAGGCGGTAGCGGGACTAAACTTGATCGTTCGCGGGCGGGAGAAAATACCATATTTTTGCGGGAGCGGGACAGAAAAATCCATCCCACGCGGTCTCTACACTCAAGCGTCAGCATGCTTAACCTTTTCCTGCCCAACCGAGGACCGCAGCTCTCCTTTGATTATTCCCAACTTTAAGAAGCTCCACTCGCCAGAGTCATCGGACACCATCATGCACAGATAGATGCGCTAACCAATTTCGACATATGGAAACATCTGAGAACGATTTAACGATGACAAAAGCTCATACAAGCTCTGCTGAGTCAACGGTTTCTGAGTGCAGCAAACACAGATCAGCTGATTTTGACCGATTAATAATCAGTTAAACGGTTTAAAAAGTCATTTATTTACAGCATATTATCAAAATATTTAAAAAGGTTTTCCTGCATGGTTAATATATATATATATATATATATATATATATATATATATATATATATATATATATATATATATATATATATATATATATATTAATATATTAATGTATATATATATATACACGTTTTTTAGAGAAAACAATTATTTCATTCAGAAATAGACAATACAGACACAAAATGTTTACAAATATTAGGTTACTTTTTTATAATCATTTGTTATTCAAATACGGAAACTTTGATTTTGTGTTGAATGAGAAACCCAACGTTGGTTTCGGTTTCGTTTTAGTCTAAATTAATTAGTTTTGGTTTGTCGTTAATATTGCTATAGCTTTTTATATTTGTAATTCTTGTTTTTTTTTGTTTTTTATAAATACTGTTAATAGAATTTTTTTTTTTTTTTTTTTTTTTTTTTGGAGTGAGGGGAACTAAAATAGCCTAGCGGAGCTTCACAAATTTCCCAGAAGCTGAACAGTTTTCATTTGCTATTAACCTCAAAAATAATTATTAAATGAGATTTGGAGTCCGACTATTATTCTATATTCTTTATATTAAATAACATTTTAGCATCCAGATATGTCGGGAACATGGAAACATTTGGATTCGTGCCGTGAGAGAGGTAGGCGTCAGCTTCAGTTTACATTAATTTGCTTTTGGATTTAGGTTTTTATAGCCTAAACTTTAGAGGATTTGGTTTGAGGAGACACTAATAACTGTTTTTATAATGTTTTTAAACATTTTGCTTTAGACTACAGGCATTTTAGCCTTCATTATTTCAGAAAGTAATAGGGCTACTAAAAATGCAATGAGCCCCGACTTAAGTTTTTTTTTTTTTACTCTCAAAACGCAATCTTCATTTTAGGTACATCCGCGCTTGCTTCAAATGCCGTGACTAACATATTAAATGAGTCGGGTAAACTGGCTAACAAATGTACCACACGATCTTCCTCATCGATAGGATCTCCCACAACCGACAGTGCATCAAATGTTTCAGTCAACAGCTTAATGTGCTCTTGAACGGGGTCTTTTTAATTTCAATGAGTACAATTTACGCCTCAGTGTTAGTTTGTTTGCCCAAGTTTTCTTCTGAAATTGGTCGTGCAACTTTTTCCACACGACAGTAGGATCTTCCGGTTCTCCAATTAAATAGAGCAAAGATGGTTCTAATGACAATGGTAGCCAGTGCACGATCACTTTTAGCCATATAACTTGCTAACTTACTTGCATCAGATCATGGAGCAGTCTCTATACCATTTACCAAGTCCCATATTCCGTACCTCATCAATGCCATCCGACATTGCACTTTCCACGGATAGTTTGCTCCGTTTAATGGAACAATCGTCACCGTCTTGGAATCAAAGCTCATTTTTAATCAGTCGATCTATATCTTACAGCAGTGTCACTGTAGCGTTCTAGACCTGGGCCCATAACATGCGTCAGCCTTTACTGCTTGTTCAAACGAACAATTACGTTACAGCTCTTCTTCGGTGCTTAAATAACCAGAACAACAAAAATGCTTAGAGCTCCACCTAGTGGCTATATTATACAAATGACAAGGAGAATTCATATTAGAGAAGCTTGATAACTTAAACATCTTTATCTGAAATACACACAAGTTTAACAGTCATTCTAATAAGAGTGTATTTTCCCAACACGAAGTCCCGATCTGAATCAACGGAGTCGCGAACATGCTCCGAAATGCCGATCTGAATCAATGGAGTCGCGAACATGCTCCGAAGTGCCGATCTGAATCAACCGAGTCACGAACAGGCTCCGAAGTGCTAATCTGAATCAACCAAGTCACGAACATGCTCCGAAGTGCCGATCTGAATCAACCGAGTCGCCAACATGCTCCGAAGTGCCGATCTGAATCAACCGAGTAGCAAACATGCTTAAGTGCCGATCTGAATCAACCGAGTCGCGAACAGGCTCCGAAGTGCCGATCTGAATCTACCGAGTCGCGAACAGGCTCCGAAGTGCAGATCTGAATCAACCGAGTCGCGAACAGGCTCCGAAGTGCCGATCTGAATCTACCGAGTCGCGAACAGGCTCCGAAGTGCAGATCTGAATCAACCGAGTCGCGAACATGCTCCGAAGTGCCGATCTGAATCAACCGAGTTGCGATCTGAAAATCTCAGAAATAAAACAGATTTCAATGTATATTCAAATAAAAATAATGTTGTTTTACTTCATAATAATAGTTAACTTTTTTTCCTGTATTTTTGATCAAATAAATGCAGTTTTGATGAGTAAGCTCTGGTAAGAAAAAAAAACATAAAAAATCATTCTGATCCCAAACTCTGACCGGTGTGTGTGTGTGTAGCACTTACACACTAATCCCCACAGTAATAAAGATGTTAAATACTCATCTGAGGAGAAAACTATGTTGCATCATAATGAAAGGATGTGTGACGTACACTTTTCTGTAAACTGAGCCAAACATTTTTTCACTGATTTAGGGTAGAGTAAGAATATTTATTGCATTGCGCAAGTTAGTTCATACTTATATATAATTTTATATGCAATATTACCTTTTCTTTTCATCATCATATTTATGAGTTCATGTAAATGTTCAACTTTATTTCTATTTTTTATTAATCCATCCACAATTCATAAAACAGAACACATGCAACTGAGGTACAAGAAGTATTGACATCCAAAAGTCATTGAAATCATTTAAAAATCACATCGACAGGTTAAAAAAAGCCTCAGGTCAAATATTCATTTATCACAAATTAATTGTTTGACAAACACTTCATGCTCCGACACCCGATATGGCTCCGAAGTCCCGATCTGAATCAACCGAGTCACAAACAGGTTCTGAAGTGCCGATCTGAAAAATTCGACCAAAGAATGTAAAAAATAACTCTATTTCTCTAATAACTCTACAACTCTATGAAAGACTCAGTCCCTCACACGCGCGTTTACAGCGCTAAATTAATCATCTTTGCTAATTATTATACATTTACTTCATTGTCAGATTCAGATACTTCATTTATTTTTGTTCAATGAACTGTTTGAAACAAAAAGAAAAGGTTGTATTTCAGTAATAATTAAAAATAATCAAAATAAAATAAGTAAAATAATGGTTTATATTTTAATATCCTTTGAAATATAATTTATTTCTGTGATGTGCAGCTGTATTTTCAGCATCATTCCTCCAGTCTTCAGTGTCACATGATCTTTAGAAATCATGAAAATATGATGATTTATTATTAGAACTATTAATAGTTGTGCTACCAAATATTATTTTGGAATCTACGATACTTTTTTAAGGATTCTTCGATGTATAATTTTTTTTTAAAGAACAGCGTTTATTCAAAATATAAAGCTCTTCTAACAATATTAATCTTTGATATCACTTCTTATCAATTTAACACATCCTGATTAAAAGATTCTAAAATCTAATAAAGAATAAAATTTCTTATAAAAAAGGGATAAAAAATTTTAAACTATTGAACTGTAGTGAATATTGTTAGAAAATATTTATATTTTAAGTAATGCTCTTCTTTTTAACTTTTTATTCATCAAAGAATCCTGAAAAAGTATCACAGATTCCAAAATTATATTTATCAGTAAAACTGTGGATAATTCTAATAATAAATCATCATATTATTCTGATTTCTGAAGAACACGTGACACTGAAGACTGGAGGAATGATGCTGAAAATACAGCTGCACATCACATGAATAAATTACACCTTCATGTATATTAAAATAGAAATATTTTAATAATATTTCACAATATTACATGTTTCCAGTATTTTGATCAAATAAATGCTGTCTTGATGAGTAAAATAAATTCCTGTAAAAAAAACATTAAAAATCATTCTGATCCCAAACTCTGACCGGTAGTGTGTGTGTGTGTTATATATATTATACATATATATATATATATATATATATATATATATATATATATATATATATATATATATATATATATATATATATATATATATATATATGTATATGTATATATGTATATGTGTGTGTGTGTGTGTGTGTGTGTGTATAAGCCCACTAACACACTAGGCAAGGCAAGTTTATTTATATAGCAGATTTCATACACAACGGTAATTCAAAGTGCTTTAAATTAAAAGAAAGGAAAATAATCATAAAGAAAAATTATAACAAAAATAAAACAAGCAATTTTAAAACTTTTGTAATGATTAAAAAATGTACTTAATTAAATGAATTTAAAAACCGTTACAAAATTATTTTACATAAAAAAAATTAATAAAAAAAATAAAAAACAGTGAAAATATAGTGCAATCAGTTCGGACATTGCACAGTGCTCATTCAATAAATTTACAGCTAAACAGAAGAGTTTTAAGTCTAGATTTAAATGTGACTAGTGTTTTAGCACATCTGATCTCTTTTGGAAGATGATTCCCCTTGTTTTGTGTGAACCCTTGGTATTTCTAACTGCATTACTTGAGGATGTGCTAATCGCCTTCCTGATATTGATGATCTTCTCAGAAAAGAAGGATGCAAACTCATTGCATTTGCTGTCTGACAGCATTTCACTGGGAATCTGACTTCAGTCTATGTCTCGTAACTTTGAACGCTCCTCTGGTTTCAGTTGTGGTTTTGTTTATTTTGGTGACGTATAAATAAAGTCTTCCCATCTGCCTGCACTTGAGTCTTCGCTTCTTGCGATCCGTGACACTATGTCCTTAATAACAATGGATGAAAAGTTTAGAGGCCCTACTGATGATTAAGTCTAGAGTGTGTCCACCGTGAGTCCATGTACATACCTAATCGACAGGTTAAAAAAAAAAGCCTCAAGTCAAAATATTCATTTATCACCTGTTTGACAAACACTTCCTCCTTCGATGTCCAGATTTGAATTTTAAAAAATCTCAAACATGCTCCAAAGTGCCGACCTGAATCAACCGAGTCGCGAACATGCTCCGAAGTGCCGATCTGAATCAACCGAGTCGCGAACATGCTCCGAAGTGCCGATCTGAATCAACCGAGTCGCGAACAGGCTCCGAAGTCCCGATCTGAATCAACCGAGTCGCGAACATGCTCCGAAGTGCCGATCTGAATCTACCGAGTCGCGAACATGCTCCGAAGTGCCGATCTGAATCAACCGAGTCGCGAACATGCTCCGAAGTGCCGATCTGAATCAACCGAGTCGCGAACATGCTCCGAAGTGCCGATCTGAATCAACCGAGTCGCGAACATGCTCCGAAGTGCCGATCTGAATCAACCGAGTCGCGAACATGCTCCGAAGTCCCGATCTGAAAACTTCGACCAAAGAATGTAAAAAAATAACTCTATTTCTCTAATAACTCTACAACTCTATGAAAGACTAAGATCACATATCTAAAGAACAGCGTTTATTCAAATATAAATCTCTTCTAACAATATTAATCTTTGATATCACTTCTTATCAATTTAACACATCCTGGATGAAAGATTCTAAAATCTAATAAAGAATACAATTTCTTATAAGAAAAAGAAAGGATAAAAAATTACTGACCCCAAACTATTGAACTGTAGTGAATATTGTTAGAAAAGTATTCTATTTTAAATAAATGCTCTTCTTTTTAACTTTTCATTCATCAAAGAATCCGGAAAGAAGTATCACAGTTTCAGCAGCACAACTCTGATAATAAAACATTATATTATTCTGATTTCTGAAGATCATGTGAAACTGAAGACTGGAGGAATGATGCTGAAAATCTCAGAAATAAAATAGATTTTAATGTATATTAATATAAAAATAATGTTGTTTTACTTTATAATAATATTTCACTTTTTTTCCTGTATTTTTGATCAAATAAATGCAGTTTTGATGAGTAAACTCCGGTAAGAAAAAAAAAAAAAAACATAAAAAATCATTCTGATCCCAAACTCTGACTTACACACTAATCCCCACAATAATAAACATGTAAAATACTTATCTGAGGAGAAAACTGTTGCATCATAATGAAAGGATGTGTGAAGTACACTTTTCTGTAAACTGAGCCAAACATTTATTCACTGATTTAGGGTAGAGTAAGAATATTTACTGTATTGCACAAGTTAGTTCATACTTAGATATAATTTTCTATGCAATGTTACCTTTTCTTTTCATCATCATATTTAAGAATTCATGATAATTAATGTTCAACTTTATTTCTCAGTTGTTTAATCCATCCACAATTCATAAAACACAACACATGCAACTGAGGTACAAGAAGTATTGACATCCAAAGGTCATTGAAATCATTTAAAAATCACATCGACAGGTTAAAAAAAAGCCTCAGGTCAAATATTCATTTATCACAAATGAACTGTTTGACAAACACTTCCTGCTCCGAAGTCCCGATCTGAATCAACCGAGTCGCGAACATGCTCCGAAGTGCCGATCTGAATCAACCGAGTCGCGAACAGGTTCCGAAGTGCCGATCTGAATCAACCGAGTCGCGAACAGGTTCCGAAGTGCCGATCTGAATCAACCGAGTCGCGAACAGGCTCCGAAGTGCCGATCTGAATCAACCGAGTCGCGAACATGCTCCGAAGTGCCGATCTGAATCAACCGAGTCGCGAACAGGCTCCGAAGTCCCGATCTGAAAACTTCGACCAAAGAATGTAAAAAATAACTCTATTTCTCTGATAACTCTACAACTCTATGAAAGACTCAGATCACATATCTAAAAATAAATCGCTATAAAAGAGAAATAATAAGAGGAGTGACGTTTCCTACTGTTCTGCTGTGTTTGGTCTTCACTGGCGTCTGACGCTCAGCGGCTTGTCTCCGCCCCTCACACGCGCGTTTACAGCACTAATTTAATCATCTTTGCTAATTATTATACATTTACTTCATTGTCAGCTTCAAGTACTTCATTTATTATTGTTCAATGAACTGTCTGAAACAAAAACAGGTTGTATTTCAGTAATAATTCAAAATTATCAAAATAAAATATATAAAATAATGGTTTATATTTTAATATCCTTTAAAATATAATATATTTCTGTGATGTGCAGCTGTATTTTCAGCATCATTCCTCCAGTCTTCAGTGTCACATGATCTTTAGAAATGTATTTTCAGCATCATTCCTCCAGTCTTCAGTGTCACATGATCTTTAGAAATCATGAAAATATGATGACTTATTATTAGAACTATTAATAGTTGTTTTACCAAATATTATTTTGGAATCTGAGATACATTTTTAAGGATTCTTCGATGTATAATTTATTTTTAAAGAACAGCGTTTATTCAAAATATAAATCTCTTCTAACAATATGAATCTTTGATATCACTTCTTATCAATTTAACACATCCTGAATAAAATATTCTAAAATCTAATAAAGAATACAATTTCTTATAAAAAGAGAAAGGATAAAAATTTACTGACCCCAAACTATTGAACTGTAGTGAATATTGTTAAAAAATGTCTTCTATTTGAAATAAATAGATTTTAATGTATATTAAAATAAAAATAATGTTGTTTTACTTCATAAAAATATTTCACTTTTTTCCTGTATTTTTGATCAAATAAATGCAGTTTTGATGAGTAAACTCCGGTAAGAAAAAAAAACAAACATAAAAAATCATTCTGATCCCAAACTCTGACTTACACACGAATCCCCACAATAATAAACATGTAAAATACTCATCTGAGGAGAAAACTATGTTGCATCATAATGAAAGGATGTGCGACGTACGTATTCATTTATCACAAATGAACTGTTTGACAAACACTTCCTGCTCCGAAGTGCCGATCTGAATCAACCGAGTCGCGAACATGCTCCGATGTGCCGATCTGAATCAACCGAGTCGCGAACAGGTTCCGAAGTGCCGATCTGAATCAACCGAGTCGCGAACATGCTCCGATGTGCCGATCTGAATCAACCGAGTCGCGAACAGGTTCCGAAGTGCCGATCTGAATCAACCGAGTCGCGAACAGGTTCCGAAGTGCCGATCTGAATCAACCGAGTCGCGAACATGCTCCGAAGTGCCGAACTGAATCAACCGAGTCGCGAACATGCTCCGAAGTGCCGATCTGAATCAACCGAGTCGCGAACAGGCTCCGAAGTGCCGATCTGAAAGCTTCGACCAAAGAATGTAAAAAATAACTCTATTTCTCTAATAACTCTACAACTCTATGAAAGACTCAGATTACATATCTAAAAATAAATCGCTATAAAAGAGAAATAATAAGAGGAGTGACGTTTCCTACTGTTCTGCTGTGTTTGGTCTTCACGCGCGTCTGACGCTCTGCGGCTTGTCTCCGCCCCTCACACGCGCGTTTACAGCGCTAAATTAATCATCTTTGCTAATTATTATACATTTACTTCATTGTCAGCTTCAGGTACTTCATTTATTATTGTTCAATGAACTGATTGAAACAAAAAAGGTTGTATTTCAGTAATAATTCAAAATTATCAAAATAAAATAAAAGAATGGTTTATATTTTAATATCCTTTAAAATATAATATATTTCTGTGATGTGCAGCTGTATTTTCAGCATCATTCCTCCAGTCTTCAGTGTCACATGATCTTTAGAAATCATGAAAATATGATGATTTATTATTAGAACTATTAACAGTTGTGCTACCAAATATTATTTTGGAAACTGGGATACTTTAAGGATTCTTCGATGTATATATTTTTTTAAAGAACAGCGTTTATTCAAAATATAAATCTCTTCTAACAATATTAATCTTTGATATCACTTCTTATCAATTTAACACATCCTGAATAAAAGATTCTAAAATCTAATAAAGAATACAATTTCTTATAAAAAAAGAAAGGATAAAAATTGACTGACCCCAAACTATTGAACTGTAGTGAATATTGTTAGAAAAGTATTCTATTTGAAATAAATGCTCTTTTCTTCAACTTTCATTGATCAAAGAATCCTGAAAGAAGTATCACAGTTTCAGCAGCACAACTCTGATAATAAATCATCATATTATTCTGATTTCTGAAGATCATGTGAAACTGAAGACTGGAGGAATGATGCTGAAAATCTCAGAAATAAAATAGATTTGAATGTATATTAAAATAAAAATAAAATTGTTTTACTTCATAATAATATTTCACTTTTTTTCCTGTATTTTTGATCAAATAAATGCAGTTTTGATGAGTAAACTCCGGTAAGAAAAAAAACAACAACATAAAAAATCATTCTGACCCGAAACTCTGGCTTAGACACTAATCCCCACAATAATAAACATGTAAAATACTTATCTGAGGAGAAAACTATGTTGCATCATAATGAAAGGATGTGTGAGGTACACTTTTCTGTAAACTGAGCCAAACATTTTTTCACTGATTTAGGGTAGAGTAAGAATATTTAACAAGTTAGTTCATACTTAGATATAATTTTCTATGCAATGTTACCTTTTCTTTTCATCATCATATTTAAGAATTCATGATAATTAATGTTCAACTTTATTTCTCAGTTGTTTAATCCATCCACAATTCATAAAACACAACACATGCAACTGAGGTACAAGAAGTATTGACATCCAAAGGTCATTGAAATCATTTAAAAATCACATCGACAGGTTAAAAAAAAGCCTCAGGTCAAATATTCATTTATCACAAATGAACTGTTTGACAAACACTTCCTGCTCCGAAGTCCCGATCTGAATCAACCGAGTCGCGAACATGCTCCGAAGTGCCGATCTGAATCAACCGAGTCGCGAACAGGTTCCGAAGTGCCGATCTGAATCAACCGAGTCGCGAACAGGCTCCGAAGTGCCGATCTGAATCAACCGAGTCGCGAACATGCTCCGAAGTGCCGATCTGAATCAACCGAGTCGCGAACAGGCTCCGAAGTCCCGATCTGAAAACTTCGACCAAAGAATGTAAAAAATAACTCTATTTCTCTGATAACTCTACAACTCTATGAAAGACTCAGATCACATATCTAAAAATAAATTGCTATAAAAGAGAAATAATAAGAGGAGTGACGTTTCCTACTGTTCTGCTGTGTTTGGTCTTCACTGGCGTCTGACGCTCAGCGGCTTGTCTCCGCCCCTCACACGCGCGTTTACAGCACTAATTTAATCATCTTTGCTAATTATTATACATTTACTTCATTGTCAGCTTCAAGTACTTCATTTATTATTGTTCAATGAACTGTCTGAAACAAAAACAGGTTGTATTTCAGTAATAATTCAAAATTATCAAAATAAAATATATAAAATAATGGTTTATATTTTAATATCCTTTAAAATATAATATATTTCTGTGATGTGCAGCTGTATTTTCAGCATCATTCCTCCAGTCTTCAGTGTCACATGATCTTTAGAAATGTATTTTCAGCATCATTCCTCCAGTCTTCAGTGTCACATGATCTTTAGAAATCATGAAAATATGATGACTTATTATTAGAACTATTAATAGTTGTTTTACCAAATATTATTTTGGAATCTGAGATACATTTTTAAGGATTCTTCGATGTATAATTTATTTTTAAAGAACAGCGTTTATTCAAAATATAAATCTCTTCTAACAATATGAATCTTTGATATCACTTCTTATCAATTTAACACATCCTGAATAAAATATTCTAAAATCTAATAAAGAATACAATTTCTTATAAAAAGAGAAAGGATAAAAATTTACTGACCCCAAACTATTGAACTGTAGTGAATATTGTTAAAAAATGTCTTCTATTTGAAATAAATAGATTTTAATGTATATTAAAATAAAAATAATGTTGTTTTACTTCATAAAAATATTTCACTTTTTCCTGTATTTTTGATCAAATAAATGCAGTTTTGATGAGTAAACTCCGGTAAGAAAAAAAAACAAACATAAAAAATCATTCTGATCCCAAACTCTGACTTACACACGAATCCCCACAATAATAAACATGTAAAATACTCATCTGAGGAGAAAACTATGTTGCATCATAATGAAAGGATGTGCGACGTACGTATTCATTTATCACAAATGAACTGTTTGACAAACACTTCCTGCTCCGAAGTGCCGATCTGAATCAACCGAGTCGCGAACATGCTCCGATGTGCCGATCTGAATCAACCGAGTCGCGAACAGGTTCCGAAGTGCCGATCTGAATCAACCGAGTCGCGAACATGCTCCGATGTGCCGATCTGAATCAACCGAGTCGCGAACAGGTTCCGAAGTGCCGATCTGAATCAACCGAGTCGCGAACAGGTTCCGAAGTGCCGATCTGAATCAACCGAGTCGCGAACATGCTCCGAAGTGCCGAACTGAATCAACCGAGTCGCGAACATGCTCCGAAGTGCCGATCTGAATCAACCGAGTCGCGAACAGGCTCCGAAGTGCCGATCTGAAAGCTTCGACCAAAGAATGTAAAAAATAACTCTATTTCTCTAATAACTCTACAACTCTATGAAAGACTCAGATTACATATCTAAAAATAAATCGCTATAAAAGAGAAATAATAAGAGGAGTGACGTTTCCTACTGTTCTGCTGTGTTTGGTCTTCAGGCGCGTCTGACGCTCTGCGGCTTGTCTCCGCCCCTCACACGCGCGTTTACAGCGCTAAATTAATCATCTTTGCTAATTATTATACATTTACTTCATTGTCAGCTTCAGGTACTTCATTTATTATTGTTCAATGAACTGATTGAAACAAAAAAGGTTGTATTTCAGTAATAATTCAAAATTATCAAAATAAAATAAAAGAATGGTTTATATTTTAATATCCTTTAAAATATAATATATTTCTGTGATGTGCAGCTGTATTTTCAGCATCATTCCTCCAGTCTTCAGTGTCACATGATCTTTAGAAATCATGAAAATATGATGATTTATTATTAGAACTATTAACAGTTGTGCTACCAAATATTATTTTGGAAACTGGGATACTTTAAGGATTCTTCGATGTATATATTTTTTTAAAGAACAGCGTTTATTCAAAATATAAATCTCTTCTAACAATATTAATCTTTGATATCACTTCTTATCAATTTAACACATCCTGAATAAAAGATTCTAAAATCTAATAAAGAATACAATTTCTTATAAAAAAAGAAAGGATAAAAATTGACTGACCCCAAACTATTGAACTGTAGTGAATATTGTTAGAAAAGTATTCTATTTGAAATAAATGCTCTTTTCTTCAACTTTTCATTGATCAAAGAATCCTGAAAGAAGTATCACAGTTTCAGCAGCACAACTCTGATAATAAATCATCATATTATTCTGATTTCTGAAGATCATGTGAAACTGAAGACTGGAGGAATGATGCTGAAAATCTCAGAAATAAAATAGATTTGAATGTATATTAAAATAAAAATAAAATTGTTTTACTTCATAATAATATTTCACTTTTTTTCCTGTATTTTTGATCAAATAAATGCAGTTTTGATGAGTAAACTCCGGTAAGAAAAAAAAACAACAACATAAAAAATCATTCTGACCCGAAACTCTGGCTTAGACACTAATCCCCACAATAATAAACATGTAAAATACTTATCTGAGGAGAAAACTATGTTGCATCATAATGAAAGGATGTGTGAGGTACACTTTTCTGTAAACTGAGCCAAACATTTTTTCATTGATTTAGGGTAGAGTAAGAATATTTAGCAAGTTAGTTCATACTTAGATATAATTTTATATGCAATATTACCTTTTATTTTCACCATCATATTTAAGAGTTCATGATAATTAATGTTCAACTTTATTTCTCATTTGATTAATCCATCCACAATTCATAAAACAGAACACATGCAACTGAGTTACACGAAGTATTGACATCCAGAAGTCATTGAAATCATTTAAAAATCACATCGACAGGTAAAAAAAAAAAAGCCTCAGGTCAAATATTTATTTATCACAAATTAACTGTTTGACAAACACTTCCTGCTCCGAAGTGCCGATCTGAATCAACCGAGTCGCGAACAGGTTCCGAAGTCCCGATCTGAAAACTTCAACCAAAGAATGTAAAAAATAACTCTATTTCTCTGATAACTCTACAACTCTATGAAAGACTCAGATCACATATCTAAAAATAAATCGCTATAAAAGAGAAATAATAAGAGGAGTGACGTTTCCTACTGTTCTGCTGTGTTTGGTCTTCACTGGCGTCTGACGCTCAGCGGCTTGTCTCCGCCCCTCACACGCGCGTTTACAGCACTAATTTAATCATCTTTGCTAATTATTATACATTTACTTCATTGTCAGCTTCAGGTACTTCATTTATTATTGTTCAATGAACTGTTTGAAACAAAAACAGGTTGTATTTCAGTAATAATTCAAAATTATCAAAATAAAATATATAAAATAATGGTTTATATTTTAATATCCTTTAAAATATAATTTATTTCTGTGATGTGCAGCTGTATTTTCAGCATCATTCCTCCAGTCTTCAGTGTCACATGATCTTTAGAAATCATGAAAATATGATGATTTATTATTAGAACTATTAATAGTTGTTTTACCAAATATTATTTTGGAATCTGAGATACATTTTTAAGGATTCTTCGATATATAATTTATTTTTAAAGAACAGCGTTTATTCAAAATATAAATCTCTTCTAACAATATTAATCTTTGATATCACTTCTTATCAATTTAACACATCCTGAATAAAATATTCTAAAATCTAATAAAGAATACAATTTCTTATAAAAAAAGAAAGGATAAAAATTTACTGACCCCAAACTATTGAACTGTAGTGAATATTGTTAAAAAAATGTCTTCTATTTGAAATAAATAGATTTTAATGTATATTAAAATAAAAATAATGTTGTTTTACTTCATAAAAATATTTCACTTTTTTCCTGTATTTTGATCAAATAAATGCAGTTTTGATGAGTAAACTCCGGTAAGAAAAAAAAAAAACATAAAAAATCATTCTGATCACAAACTCTGACTTACACACGAATCCCCACAATAATAAACATGTAAAATACTCATCTGGGGAGAAAACTATGTTGCATCATAATGAAAGGATGTGTGACGTACACTTTTCTGTAAACTGAGCCAAACTTTTTTTCACTGATTTAGGGTAGAGTAAGAATATTTACTGCATTGTGCAAATTAGTTCATACTTAGATATAATTTTATATGCAATGTTACCTTTTCTTTTCACCATCATATTTAAGAGTTTATGATAATTAATGTTCAACTTTATTTCTCATTTGATTAATCCATCCACAATTCATAAAACACAACACATGCAACTGAGGTACAAGAAGTATTGACATCCAAAAGTCATTGAAATAATTTAAAAATCACATCGACAGGTTAAAAAAAAAGCCTCAGGTCAAATATTCATTTATCACAAATGAACTGTTTGACAAACACTTCCTGCTCCGAAATACCGATCTGAATCAACCGAGTCGCGAACATGCTCCGAAGTGCCGATCTGAATCAACCGAGTCGCGAACAGGTTCCGAAGTGCCGATCTGAATCAACCGAGTCGCGAACAGGTTCCGAAGTGCCGATCTGAATCAACCGAGTCGCGAACATGCTCCGAAGTGCCGATCTGAATCAACCGAGTCGCGAACATGCTCCGAAGTGCCCGATCTGAATCAACCGAGTCGCGAACATACTCCGAAGTGCCGATCTGAATCAACCGAGTCGCGAACAGGCTCCGAAGTGCCGATCTGAAAACTTCGACCAAAGAATGTAAAAAATAACTCTATTTCTCTAATAACTCTACAACTCTATGAAAGACTCAGATCACATATCTAAAAATAAATCGCTATAAAAGAGAAATAATAAGAGGAGTGACGTTTCCTACTGTTCTGCTGTGTTTGGTCTTCACGCGCGTCTGACGCTCTGCGGCTTGTCTCCGCCCCTCACACGTGCGTTTACAGCGCTAAATTAATCATCTTGGCTAATTATTATACATTTACTTCATTGTCAGCTTCAGGTACTTCATTTATTATTGTTCAATGAACTGATTGAAACAAAAAAGGTTGTATTTCAGTAATAATTCAAAATTATCAAAATAAAATAAAAGAATGGTTTATATTTTAATATCCTTTAAAATATAATTTATTTCTGTGATGTGCAGCTGTATTTTCAGCATCATTCCTCCAGTCTTCAGTGTCACATGATCTTTAGAAATCATGAAAATATGATGATTTATTATTAGAACTATTAATAGTTGTGCTACCAAATATTATTTTGGAAACTGGGATACTTTAACGACTCTTCGATGTATATATTTTTTTAAAGAACAGCGTTTATTCAAAATATAAATCTCTTTTAACAATATTAATCTTTGATATCACTTCTTATCAATTTAACACATCCTGAATAAAAGATTCTAAAATCTAATAAAGAATACAATTTCTTATAAAAAAAGAAAGGATAAAAATTTACTGACCCCAAACTATTGAACTGTAGTGAATATTGTTAGAAAAGTATTCTATTTGAAATAAATGCTCTTCTCTTCAACTTTTCATTGATCAAAGAATCCTGAAAGAAGTATCACAGTTTCAGCAGCAGAACTCTGATAATAAATCATCATATTATTCTGATTTCTGAAGATCATGTGAAACTGAAGACTGGAGAAATGATGCTGAAAATCTCAGAAATAAAATAGATTTTAATGTATATTAAAGTAAAAATAATGTTGTTTTACTTCATAATAATATTTCACTTTTTTTCCTGTATTTTTGATCAAATAAATGCAGTTTTGATGAGTAAACTCCGGTAAGAAAAAAAACAACAACATAAAAAATCATTCTGATCCGAAACTCTGGCTTACACACTAATCCCCACAATAATAAACATGTAAAATACTTATCTGAGGAGAAAACTATGTTGCATCATAATGAAAGGATGTGTGACGTACACTTTTCTGTAAACTGAGCCAAACATTTTTTTCACTGATTTAGGGTAGAGTAAGAATATTTAGCAAGTTAGTTCATACTTAGATATAATTTTATATGCAATATTACCTTTTCTTTTCACCATCATATTTAAGAGTTTATGATAATTAATGTTCAACTTTATTTCTCATTTGGTTAATCCATCCACAATTCATAAAACAGAACACAAGCAACTGAGTTACAAGAAGTATTGACATCCAAAAGTCATTGAAATCATTTAAAAATCACATCGACAGGTAAAAAAAAAAAAGCCTCAGGTCAAATATTCATTTATCACAAATTAACTGTTTGACAAACACTTCCTGCTCCGAAGTCCCGATCTGAATCAACCGAGTCGCGAACATGCTCAGAAGTGCCGTTCAGAATCAACCGAGTCGCGAACAGGCTCCGAAGTGCCGATCTGAAGCAACCGAGTCGCGAACAGGCTCCGAAGTGCCGTTCAGAATCAACCGAGTCGCGAACAGGCTCCGAAGTGGCGATCTGGATCAACCGAGTCGCGAACATGATCCGAAGTGCCGATCTGAATCAACCGAGTCGCGAACATGCTCCGAAGTGCCGATCTGAATCGACCGAGTCGCGAACATGCTCCGAAGTGCCGATCTGAATCAACCGAGTCGCGAAAAGGCTCCGAAGTGCCGATCTGAAACAACCGAGTCGCGAACAGGCTCCGAAGTCCCGATCTGAAAACTTCGACCAAAGAATGTAAAAAATAACTCTATTTCTCTGATAACTCTACAACTCTATGAAAGACTCAGATCACATATCTAAAAATAAATCGCTATAAAAGAGAAATAATAAGAGGAGTGACGTTTCCTACTGTTCTGCTGTGTTTGGTCTTCACGCGAGTCTGACGCTCTGCGGCTTGTCTCCGCCCCTCACACGCGCGTTTACAGCGCTAAATTAATCATCTTTGCTAATTATTATACATTTACTTCATTGTCAGCTTCAGGTACTTCATTTATTATTGTTCAATGAACTGTTTGAAAGAAAAAAGGTTGTATTTCAGTAATAATTCAAAATTATCAAAATAAAATATATAAAAGAATGGTTTATATTTTAATATCCTTTCAAATATAATTTATTTCTGTGATGTGCAGCTGTATTTTCAGTATCATTCCTCCAGTCTTCAGTGTCACATGATCTTTAGAAATCATGAAAATATGATGATTTATTATTAGAACTATTAATAGTTGTGCTACCAAATCTAATTTTGGAAACTGGGATACTTTAAGGATTCTTTGATGTATATATTTTTTTAAAGAACAGCGTTTATTCAAAATATAAATCTCTTCTAACAATATTAATCTTTGATATCACTTCTTATCAATTTAACACATCCTGAATAAAAGATTCTAAAATCTAATAAAGAATACAATTTCTTATAAAAAAAGAAAGGTTAAAATTTACTGACCCCAAACTATTGAACTGTAGTGAATATTGTTAGAAAAGTCTTCTATTTGAAATAAATGCTCTTCTCTTCAACTTTTCAACGATCAAAGAATCCGGAAAGAAGTATCATAGTTTCAGCAGAACAACTCTGATAAATCATCATATTATTCTGATTTCTGAAGATCATGTGAAACTGAAGACTGGAGGAATGATGCTGAAAATCTCCGAAATAAAATAGATTTTAATGTATATTAATATAAAAATAATGTTGTTTTACTTTATAATAATATTTCACTTTTTTTCCTGTATTTTTGATCAAATAAATGCAGTTTTGATGACGAAACTCCGGTAAGAAAAAAACAACAACATAAAAAATCATTCTGATCCCAAACTCTGACTTACACACTAATCCCCACAATAATAAACATGTAAATCTGAGGAGAAAACTATGTTGCATCATAATGAAAGGATGTGTGACGTACACTTTTCTGTAAACTGAGCCAAACATTTTTTCACTGATTTAGGGTAGAGTAAGAATATTTAACAAGTTAGTTCATACTTAGATATAATTTTATATGCAATGTTACCTTTTCTTTTCACCATCATATTTAAGAGTTCATGATAATTAATGTTCAACTTTATTTCTCATTTGATTACTCCATCCACAATTCATAAAACAGAACACATGCAACTGAGGTACAAGAAGTATTGACATCCAAAAGTCATTGAAATCATTTAAAAATCACATCGACAGGTTAAAAAAAAGCCTCAGGTCAAATATTCATTTATCACAAATGAACTGTTTGACAAACACTTCCTGCTCCGAAGTGCCGATCTGAATCAACCGAGTCGCGAACAGGCTCCGAAGTGCCGATCTGAATCAACCGAGTCGCGAACAGGTTCCGAAGTGCCGATCTGAATCAACCGAGTCGCGAACAGGTTCCGAAGTCCCGATCTGAAAACTTCAACCAAAGAATGTAAAAAATAACTCTATTTCTCTGATAACTCTACAACTCTATGAAAGACTCAGATCACATATCTAAAAATAAATCGCTATAAAAGAGAAATAATAAGAGGAGTGACGTTTCCTACTGTTCTGCTGTGTTTGGTCTTCACTGGCGTCTGACGCTCAGCGGCTTGTCTCCGCCCCTCACACGCGCGTTTACAGCACTAATTTAATCATCTTTGCTAATTATTATACATTTACTTCATTGTCAGCTTCAGGTACTTCATTTATTATTGTTCAATGAACTGTTTGAAACAAAAACAGGTTGTATTTCAGTAATAATTCAAAATTATCAAAATAAAATATATAAAATAATGGTTTATATTTTAATATCCTTTAAAATATAATTTATTTCTGTGATGTGCAGCTGTATTTTCAGCATCATTCCTCCAGTCTTCAGTGTCACATGATCTTTAGAAATCATGAAAATATGATGACTTATTATTAGAACTATTAATAGTTGTTTTACCAAATATTATTTTGGAATCTGAGATACATTTTTAAGGATTCTTCGATGTATAATTTATTTTTAAAGAACAGCGTTTATTCAAAATATAAATCTCTTCTAACAATATTAATCTTTGATATCACTTCTTATCAATTTAACACATCCTGAATAAAATATTCTAAAATCTAATAAAGAATACAATTTCTTATAAAAAAAGAAAGGATAAAAATTTACTGACCCCAAACTATTGAACTGTAGTGAATATTGTTAAAAAAATGTCTTCTATTTGAAATAAATAGATTTTAATGTATATTAAAATAAAAATAATGTTGTTTTACTTCATAAAAATATTTCACTTTTTTCCTGTATTTTTGATCAAATAAATGCAGTTTTGATGAGTAAACTCCGGTAAGAAAAAAAAAAAAACATAAAAAATCATTCTGATCACAAACTCTGACTTACACACGAATCCCCACAATAATAAACATGTAAAATACTTATCTGGGGAGAAAACTATGTTGCATCATAATGAAAGGATGTGTGACGTACACTTTTCTGTAAACTGAGCCAAACTTTTTTTCACTGATTTAGGGTAGAGTAAGAATATTTACTGCATTGTGCAAATTAGTTCATACTTAGATATAATTTTATATGCAATGTTACCTTTTCTTTTCACCATCATATTTAAGAGTTTATGATAATTAATGTTCAACTTTATTTCTCATTTGATTAATCCATCCACAATTCATAAAACACAACACATGCAACTGAGGTACAAGAAGTATTGACATCCAAAAGTCATTGAAATAATTTAAAAATCACATCGACAGGTTAAAAAAAAAGCCTCAGGTCAAATATTAATTTATCACAAATGAACTGTTTGACAAACACTTCCTGCTCCGAAATACCGATCTGAATCAACCGAGTCGCGAACATGCTCCGAAGTGCCGATCTGAATCAACCGAGTCGCGAACATGCTCCGAAGTGCCGATCTGAATCAACCGAGTCGCGAACATGCTCCGAAGTGCCGATCTGAATCAACCGAGTCGCGAACATGCTCCGAAGTGCCGATCTGAATCAACCGAGTCGCGAACAGGCTCCGAAGTGCCGATCTGAAAACTTCGACCAAAGAATGTAAAAAATAACTCTATTTCTCTAATAACTCTACAACTCTATGAAAGACTCAGATCACATATCTAAAAATAAATCGCTATAAAAGAGAAATAATAAGAGGAGTGACGTTTCCTACTGTTCTGCTGTGTTTGGTCTTCACGCGCGTCTGACGCTCTGCGGCTTGTCTCCGCCCCTCACACGTGCGTTTACAGCGCTAAATTAATCATCTTTGCTAATTATTATACATTTACTTCATTGTCAGCTTCAGGTACTTCATTTATTATTGTTCAATGAACTGATTGAAACAAAAAAGGTTGTATTTCAGTAATAATTCAAAATTATCAAAATAAAATAAAAGAATGGTTTATATTTTAATATCCTTTAAAATATAATTTATTTCTGTGATGTGCAGCTGTATTTTCAGCATCATTCCTCCAGTCTTCAGTGTCACATGATCTTTAGAAATCATGAAAATATGATGATTTATTATTAGAACTATTAATAGTTGTGCTACCAAATATTATTTTGGAAACTGGGATACTTTAACGACTCTTCGATGTATATATTTTTTTAAAGAACAGCGTTTATTCAAAATATAAATCTCTTTTAACAATATTAATCTTTGATATCACTTCTTATCAATTTAACACATCCTGAATAAAAGATTCTAAAATCTAATAAAGAATACAATTTCTTATAAAAAAAGAAAGGATAAAAATTTACTGACCCCAAACTATTGAACTGTAGTGAATATTGTTAGAAAAGTATTCTATTTGAAATAAATGCTCTTCTCTTCAACTTTTCATTGATCAAAGAATCCTGAAAGAAGTATCACAGTTTCAGCAGCACAACTCTGATAATAAATCATCATATTATTCTGATTTCTGAAGATCATGTGAAACTGAAGACTGGAGAAATGATGCTGAAAATCTCAGAAATAAAATAGATTTTAATGTATATTAAAGTAAAAATAATGTTGTTTTACTTCATAATAATATTTCACTTTTTTTCCTGTATTTTTGATCAAATAAATGCAGTTTTGATGAGTAAACTCCGGTAAGAAAAAAAACAACAACATAAAAAATCATTCTGATCCGAAACTCTGGCTTACACACTAATCCCCACAATAATAAACATGTAAAATACTTATCTGAGGAGAAAACTATGTTGCATCATAATGAAAGGATGTGTGACGTACACTTTTCTGTAAACTGAGCCAAACATTTTTTCACTGATTTAGGGTAGAGTAAGAATATTTAGCAAGTTAGTTCATACTTAGATATAATTTTATATGCAATATTACCTTTTCTTTTCACCATCATATTTAAGAGTTTATGATAATTAATGTTCAACTTTATTTCTCATTTGGTTAATCCATCCACAATTCATAAAACAGAACACAAGCAACTGAGTTACAAGAAGTATTGACATCCAAAAGTCATTGAAATCATTTAAAAATCACATCGACAGGTAAAAAAAAAAAGCCTCAGGTCAAATATTCATTTATCACAAATTAACTGTTTGACAAACACTTCCTGCTCCGAAGTCCCGATCTGAATCAACCGAGTCGCGAACATGCTCAGAAGTGCCGTTCAGAATCAACCGAGTCGCGAACAGGCTCCGAAGTGCCGATCTGAAGCAACCGAGTCGCGAACAGGCTCCGAAGTGCCGTTCAGAATCAACCGAGTCGCGAACAGGCTCCGAAGTGGCGATCTGGATCAACCGAGTCGCGAACATGATCCGAAGTGCCGATCTGAATCAACCGAGTCGCGAACATGCTCCGAAGTGCCGATCTGAATCGACCGAGTCGCGAACATGCTCCGAAGTGCCGATCTGAATCAACCGAGTCGCGAAAAGGCTCCGAAGTGCCGATCTGAAACAACCGAGTCGCGAACAGGCTCCGAAGTCCCGATCTGAAAACTTCGACCAAAGAATGTAAAAAATAACTCTATTTCTCTGATAACTCTACAACTCTATGAAAGACTCAGATCACATATCTAAAAATAAATCGCTATAAAAGAGAAATAATAAGAGGAGTGACGTTTCCTACTGTTCTGCTGTGTTTGGTCTTCACGCGAGTCTGACGCTCCGCGGCTTGTCTCCGCCCCTCACACGCGCGTTTACAGCGCTAAATTAATCATCTTTGCTAATTATTATACATTTACTTCATTGTCAGCTTCAGGTACTTCATTTATTATTGTTCAATGAACTGTTTGAAACAAAAACAGGTTGTATTTCAGTAATAATTCAAAATTATCAAAATAAAATATATAAAATAATGGTTTATATTTTAATATCCTTTAAAATATAATTTATTTCTGTGATGTGCAGCTGTATTTTCAGCATCATTCCTCCAGTCTTCAGTGTCACATGATCTTTAGAAATCATGAAAATATGATGACTTATTATTAGAACTATTAATAGTTGTTTTACCAAATATTATTTTGGAATCTGAGATACATTTTTAAGGATTCTTCGATGTATAATTTATTTTTAAAGAACAGCGTTTATTCAAAATATAAATCTCTTCTAACAATATTAATCTTTGATATCACTTCTTATCAATTTAACACATCCTGAATAAAATATTCTAAAATCTAATAAAGAATACAATTTCTTATAAAAAAAGAAAGGATAAAAATTTACTGACCCCAAACTATTGAACTGTAGTGAATATTGTTAAAAAAATGTCTTCTATTTGAAATAAATAGATTTTAATGTATATTAAAATAAAAATAATGTTGTTTTACTTCATAAAAATATTTCACTTTTTTCCTGTATTTTTGATCAAATAAATGCAGTTTTGATGAGTAAACTCCGGTAAGAAAAAAAAAAAAAACATAAAAAATCATTCTGATCCCAAACCCTGACTTACACACGAATCCCCACAATAATAAACATGTAAAATACTCATCTGAGGAGAAAACTATGTTGCATCATAATGAAAGGATGTGTGACGTACACTTTTCTGTAAACTGAGCCAAACATTTTTTCACTGAATTAGGGTAGAGTAAGAATATTTACTGCATTGTGCAAATTAGTTCATACTTAGATATAATTTTATATGCAATGTTACCTTTTCTTTTCACCATCATATTTAAGAGTTTATGATAATTAATGTTCAACTTTATTTCTCATTTGATTAATCCATCCACAATTCATAAAACACAACACATGCAACTGAGGTACAAGAAGTATTGACATCCAAAAGTCATTGAAATAATTTAAAAATCACATCGACAGGTTAAAAAAAAAGCCTCAGGTCAAATATTCATTTATCACAAATGAACTGTTTGACAAACACTTCCTGCTCCGAAGTGCCGATCTGAATCAACCGAGTCGCGAACATGCTCCGAAGTGCCGATCTGAATCAACCGAGTCGCGAACAGGTTCCGAAGTGCCGATCTGAATCAACCGAGTCGCGAACAGGTTCCGATGTGCCGATCTGAATCAACCGAGTCGCGAACATGCTCCCAAGTGCCGATCTGAATCAACCGAGTCGCGAACATGCTCCGAAGTGCCGATCTGAATCAACCGAGTCGCGAACATGCTCCGAAGTGCCGATCTGAATCAACCGAGTCGCGAACATGCTCCGAAGTGCCGATCTGAATCAACCGAGTCGCGAACAGGCTCCAAAGTGCCGATCTGAAAACTTCGACCAAAGAATGTAAAAAATAACTCTATTTCTCTAATAACTCTACAACTCTATGAAAGACTCAGATCACATATCTAAAAATAAATCGCTATAAAAGAGAAATAATAAGAGGAGTGACGTTTCCTACTGTTCTGCTGTGTTTGGTCTTCACTGGCGTCTGACGCTCTGCGGCTTGTCTCCGCCCCTCACACGCGCGTTTACAGCGCTAAATTAATCATCTTTGCTAATTATTATACATTTACTTCATTGTCAGCTTCAGGTACTTCATTTATTATTGTTCAATGAACTGATTGAAACAAAAAAGGTTGTATTTCAGTAATAATTCAAAATTATCAAAATAAAATAAAAGAATGGTTTATATTTTAATATCCTTTAAAATATAATTTATTTCTGTGATGTGCAGCTGTATTTTCAGCATAATTCCTCCAGTCTTCAGTGTCACATGATCTTTAGAAATCATGAAAATATGATGATTTATTATTAGAACTATTAATAGTTGTGCTACCAAATATTATTTTGGAAACTGGGATACTTTAACGACTCTTCGATGTATATATTTTTTTTAAAGAACAGCGTTTATTCAAAATATAAATCTCTTCTAACAATATTAATCTTTGATATCACTTCTTATCAATTTAACACATCCTGAATAAAAGATTCTAAAATCTAATAAAGAATACAATTTCTTATAAAAAAAGAAAGGATAAAAATTTACTGACCCCAAACTATTGAACTGTAGTGAATATTGTTAGAAAAGTATTCTATTTGAAATAAATGCTCTTCTCTTCAACTTTTCATTGATCAAAGAATCCTGAAAGAAGTATCACAGTTTCAGCAGCACAACTCTGATAATAAATCATCATATTATTCTGATTTCTGAAGATCATGTGAAACTGAAATCAGAAATAAATAGATTTTAATGTATATTAAAGTAAAAATAATGTTGTTTTACTTCATAATAATATTTCACTTTTTTTCCTGTATTTTTGATCAAATAAATGCAGTTTTGATGAGTAAACTCCGGTAAGAAAAAAAACAACAACATAAAAAATCATTCTGATCCGAAACTCTGGCTTACACACTAATCCCCACAATAATAAACATGTAAAATACTTATCTGAGGAGAAAACTATGTTGCATCATAATGAAAGGATGTGTGACGTACACTTTTCTGTAAACTGAGCCAAACATTTTTTCACTGATTTAGGGTAGAGTAAGAATATTTAGCAAGTTAGTTCATACTTAGATATAATTTTATATGCAATATTACCTTTTCTTTTCACCATCATATTTAAGAGTTTATGATAATTAATGTTCAACTTTATTTCTCATATGGTTAATCCATCCACAATTCATAAAACAGAACACAAGCAACTGAGTTACAAGAAGTATTGACATCCAAAAGTCATTGAAATCATTTAAAAATCACATCGACAGGTAAAAAAAAAAAAAGCCTCAGGTCAAATATTCATTTATCACAAATTAACTGTTTGACAAACACTTCCTGCTCCGAAGTCCCGATCTGAATCAACCGAGTCGCGAACATGCTCAGAAGTGCCGATCTGAAGCAACCGAGTCGCGAACAGGCTCCGAAGTGCCGATCTGAATCAACCGAGTCGCGAACATGCTCCGAAGTGCCGATCTGAATCAACCGAGTCGCGAACATGCTCCGAAGTGCCGATCTGAATCAACCGAGTCGCGAACAGGCTCCAAAGTGCCGATCTGAAAACTTCGACCAAAGAATGTAAAAAATAACTCTATTTCTCTAATAACTCTACAACTCTATGAAAGACTCAGATCACATATCTAAAAATAAATCGCTATAAAAGAGAAATAATAAGAGGAGTGACGTTTCCTACTGTTCTGCTGTGTTTGGTCTTCACGCGCGTCTGACGCTCTGCGGCTTGTCTCCGCCCCTCACACGCGCGTTTACAGCGCTAAATTAATCATCTTTGCTAATTATTATACATTTACTTCATTGTCAGCTTCAGGTACTTCATTTATTATTGTTCAATGAACTGATTGAAACAAAAAAGGTTGTATTTCAGTAATAATTCAAAATTATCAAAATAAAATAAAAGAATGGTTTATATTTTAATATCCTTTAAAATATAATTTATTTCTGTGATGTGCAGCTGTATTTTCAGCATCATTCCTCCAGTCTTCAGTGTCACATGATCTTTAGAAATCATGAAAATATGATGATTTATTATTAGAACTATTAATAGTTGTGCTACCAAATATTATTTTGGAAACTGGGATACTTTAACGACTCTTCGATGTATATATTTTTTTAAAGAACAGCGTTTATTCAAAATATAAATCTCTTCTAACAATATTAATCTTTGATATCACTTCTTATCAATTTAACACATCCTTAATAAAAGATTCTAAAATCTAATAAAGAATACAATTTCTTATAAAAAAAGAAAGGATAAAAATTTACTGACCCCAAACTATTGAACTGTAGTGAATATTGTTAGAAAAGTATTCTATTTGAAATAAATGCTCTTCTCTTCAACTTTTCATTGATCAAAGAATCCTGAAAGAAGTATCACAGTTTCAGCAGCACAACTCTGATAATAAATCATCATATTATTCTGATTTCTGAAGATCATGTGAAACTGAAGACTGGAGAAATGATGCTGAAAATCTCAGAAATAAAATAGATTTTAATGTATATTAAAGTAAAAATAATGTTGTTTTACTTCATAATAATATTTCACTTTTTTTCCTGTATTTTTGATCAAATAAATGCAGTTTTGATGAGTAAACTCCGGTAAGAAAAAAAACAACAACATAAAAAATCATTCTGATCCGAAACTCTGGCTTACACACTAATCCCCACAATAATAAACATGTAAAATACTTATCTGAGGAGAAAACTATGTTGCATCATAATGAAAGGATGTGTGACGTACACTTTTCTGTAAACTGAGCCAAACATTTTTTCACTGATTTAGGGTAGAGTAAGAATATTTAGCAAGTTAGTTCATACTTAGATATAATTTTATATGCAATATTACCTTTTCTTTTCACCATCATATTTAAGAGTTTATGATAATTAATGTTCAACTTTATTTCTCATTTGGTTAATCCATCCACAATTCATAAAACAGAACACAAGCAACTGAGTTACAAGAAGTATTGACATCCAAAAGTCATTGAAATCATTTAAAAATCACATCGACAGGTTAAAAAAAAGCCTCAGGTCAAATATTCATTTATCACAAATTAACTGTTTGACAAACACTTCCTGCTCCGAAGTCCCGATCTGAATCAACCGAGTCGCGAACATGCTCAGAAGTGCCGATCTGAAGCAACCGAGTCGCGAACAGGCTCCGAAGTGCCGTTCAGAATCAACCGAGTCGCGAACAGGCTCCGAAGTGCCGATCTGAATCAACCGAGTCGCGAACATGCTCCGAAGTGCCGATCTGAATCGACCGAGTCGCGAACATGCTCAGAAGTGCCGATCTGAAGCAACCGAGTCGCGAACAGGCTCCGAAGTGCCGTTCAGAATCAACCGAGTCGCGAACAGGCTCCGAAGTGCCGATCTGAATCAACCGAGTCGCGAACATGCTCCGAAGTGCCGATCTGAATCGACCGAGTCGCGAACATGCTCAGAAGTGCCGATCTGAAGCAACCGAGTCGCGAACAGGCTCCGAAGTGCCGTTCAGAATCAACCGAGTCGCGAACAGGCTCCGAAGTGCCGATCTGAATCAACCGAGTCGCGAACATGCTCCGAAGTGCCGATCTGAATCGACCGAGTCGCGAACATGCTCCAAAGTGCCGATCTGAATCAACCGAGTCGCGAACATGCTCCGAAGTGCCGATCTGAATCAACCGAGTCGCGAAAAGGCTCCGAAGTGCCGATCTGAAACAACCGAGTCGCGAACAGGCTCCGAAGTCCCGATCTGAAAACTTCGACCAAAGAATGTAAAAAATAACTCTATTTCTCTGATAACTCTACAACTCTATGAAAGACTCAGATCACATATCTAAAAATAAATCGCTATAATAGAGAAATAATAAGAGGAGTGACGTTTCCTACTGTTCTGCTGTGTTTGGTCTTCACGCGCGTCTGACGCTCCGCGGCTTGTCTCCGCCCCTCACACGCGCGTTTACAGCGCTAAATTAATCATCTTTGCTAATTATTATACATTTACTTCATTGTCAGCTTCAGGTACTTCATTTATTATTGTTCAATGAACTGTTTGAAAGAAAAAAGGTTGTATTTCAGTAATAATTCAAAATTATCAAAATAAAATATATAAAAGAATGGTTTATATTTTAATATCCTTTCAAATATAATTTATTTCTGTGATGTGCAGCTGTATTTTCAGTATCATTCCTCCAGTCTTCAGTGTCACATGATCTTTAGAAATCATGAAAATATGATGATTTATTATTAGAACTATTAATAGTTGTGCTACCAAATCTAATTTTGGAAACTGGGATACTTTAAGGATTCTTTGATGTATATATTTTTTTAAAGAACAGCGTTTATTCAAAATATAAATCTCTTCTAACAATATTAATCTTTGATATCACTTCTTATCAATTTAACACATCCTGAATAAAAGATTCTAAAATCTAATAAAGAATACAATTTCTTATAAAAAAAGAAAGGATAAAAATTTACTGACCCCAAACTATTGAACTGTAGTGAATATTGTTAGAAAAGTCTTCTATTTGAAATAAATGCTCTTCTCTTCAACTTTTCAACGATCAAAGAATCCGGAAAGAAGTATCATAGTTTCAGCAGAACAACTCTGATAAATCATCATATTATTCTGATTTCTGAAGATCATGTGAAACTGAAGACTGGAGGAATGATGCTGAAAATCTCCGAAATAAAATAGATTTTAATGTATATTAATATAAAAATAATGTTGTTTTACTTTATAATAATATTTAACTTTTTTTCCTGTATTTTTGATCAAATAAATGCAGTTTTGATGAGGAAACTCCGGTAAGAAAAAAACAACAACATAAAAAATCATTCTGATCCCAAACTCTGACTTACACACTAATCCCCACAATAATAAACATGTAAATCTGAGGAGAAAACTATGTTGCATCATAATGAAAGGATGTGTGACGTACACTTTTCTGTAAACTGAGCCAAACATTTTTTCACTGATTTAGGGTAGAGTAAGAATATTTAACAAGTTAGTTCATACTTAGATATAATTTTATATGCAATGTTACCTTTTCTTTTCACCATCATATTTAAGAGTTCATGATAATTAATGTTCAACTTTATTTCTCATTTGATTAATCCATCCACAATTCATAAAACAGAACACATGCAACTGAGTTACAAGAAGTATTGACATCCAAAAGTCATTGAAATCATTTAAAAATCACATCGACAGGTTAAAAAAAAGCCTCAGGTCAAATATTCATTTATCACAAATGAACTGTTTGACAAACACTTCCTGCTCCGAAGTGCCGATCTGAATCAACCGAGTCGCGAACAGGCTCCGAAGTGCCGATCTGAATCAACCGAGTCGCGAACAGGTTCCGAAGTCCCGATCTGAAAACTTCAACCAAAGAATGTAAAAAATAACTCTATTTCTCTGATAACTCTACAACTCTATGAAAGACTCAGATCACATATCTAAAAATAAATCGCTATAAAAGAGAAATAATAAGAGGAGTGACGTTTCCTACTGTTCTGCTGTGTTTGGTCTTCACGCGCGTCTGACGCTCAGCGGCTTGTCTCCGCCCCTCACACGCGCGTTTACAGCGCTAAATTAATCATCTTTGCTAATTATTATACATTTACTTCATTGTCAGCTTCAGGTACTTCATTTATTATTGTTCAATGAACTGTTTGAAACAAAAACAGGTTGTATTTCAGTAATAATTCAAAATTATCAAAATAAAATATATAAAATAATGGTTTATATTTTAATATCCTTTAAAATATAATTTATTTCTGTGATGTGCAGCTGTATTTTCAGCATCATTCCTCCAGTCTTCAGTGTCACATGATCTTTAGAAATCATGAAAATATGATGACTTATTATTAGAACTATTAATAGTTGTTTTACAAAATATTATTTTGGAATCTGAGATACATTTTTAAGGATTCTTCGATGTATAATTTATTTTTAAAGAACAGCGTTTATTCAAAATATAAATCTCTTCTAACAATATTAATCTTTGATATCACTTCTTATCAATTTAACACATCCTGAATAAAATATTCTAAAATCTAATAAAGAATACAATTTCTTATAAAAAAAGAAAGGATAAAAATTTACTGACCCCAAACTATTGAACTGTAGTGAATATTGTTAAAAAAATGTCTTCTATTTGAAATAAATAGATTTTAATGTATATTAAAATAAAAATAATGTTGTTTTACTTCATAAAAATATTTCACTTTTTTCCTGTATTTTTGATCAAATAAATGCAGTTTTGATGAGTAAACTCCGGTAAGAAAAAAAAAAAAACATAAAAAATCATTCTGATCCCAAACTCTGACTTACACACGAATCCCCACAATAATAAACATGTAAAATACTCATCTGAGGAGAAAACTATGTTGCATCATAATGAAAGGATGTGTGACGTACGCTTTTCTGTAAACTGAGCCAAACATTTTTTCACTGATTTAGGGTAGAGTAAGAATATTTATTGTATTGCGCAAGTTAGTTCATACTTAGATATAATTTTATATGCAATGTTACCTTTTCTTTTCATCATCATATTTAAGAGTTCATGATAATTAATGTTCCACTTTATTTCTCAGTTGTTTAATCCATCCACAATTCATAAAACACAACACATGCAACTGAGGTACAAGAAGTATTGACATCCAAAAGTCATTGAAATCATTTAAAAATCACATCGACAGGTTAAAAAAAAAGCCTCAGGTCAAATATTCATTTATCACAAATGAACTGTTTGACAAACACTTCCTGCTCCGAAGTGCCGATCTGAATCAACCGAGTCGCGAACATGCTCCGAAGTGCCGATCTGAATCAACCGAGTCGCGAACAGGTTCCGAAGTGCCGATCTGAATCAACCGAGTCGCGAACAGGTTCCGAAGTGCCGATCTGAATCAACCGAGTCGCGAACATGCTCCGAAGTGCCGATCTGAATCAACCGAGTCGCGAACATGCTCCGAAGTGCCGAACTGAATCAACCGAGTCGCGAACATGCTCCGAAGTGCCGATCTGAATCAACCGAGTCGCGAACAGGCTCCGAAGTGCCGATCTGAAAGCTTCGACCAAAGAATGTAAAAAATAACTCTATTTCTCTAATAACTCTACAACTCTATGAAAGACTCAGATCACATATCTAAAAATAAATCGCTATAAAAGAGAAATAATAAGAGGAGTGACGTTTCCTACTGTTCTGCTGTGTTTGGTCTTCACGCGCGTCTGACGCTCTGCGGCTTGTCTCCGCCCCTCACACGCGCGTTTACAGCGCTAAATTAATCATCTTTGCTAATTATTATACATTTACTTCATTGTCAGCTTCAGGTACTTCATTTATTATTGTTCAATGAACTGATTGAAACAAAAAAGGTTGTATTTCAGTAATAATTCAAAATTATCAAAATAAAATAAAAGAATGGTTTATATTTTAATATCCTTTCAAATATAATTTATTTCTGTGATGTGCAGCTGTATTTTCAGTATCATTCCTCCAGTCTTCAGTGTCACATGATCTTTAGAAATCATGAAAATATGATGATTTATTATTAGAACTATTAATAGTTGTGCTACCAAATATTATTTTGGAAACTGGGATACTTTAAGGATTCTTTGATGTATATATTTTTTTAAAGAACAGCGTTTATTCAAAATATAAATCTCTTCTAACAATATTAATCTTTGATATCACTTCTTATCAATTTAACACATCCTGAATAAAAGATTCTAAAATCTAAGAAAGAATACAATTTCTTATAAAAAAAGAAAGGATAAAAATTGACTGACCCCAAACTATTGAACTGTAGTGAATATTGTTAGAAAAGTCTTCTATTTTAAATAAACGCTCTTCTTTTTTACTTTTCATTCATCAAAGAATCCGGAAAGAAGTATCACAGTTTCAGCAGCACAACTCTCATAATAAATCATCATATTATTCTGATTTCTGAAGATCATGTTACACTGAACACTGGAAGAATGATGCTGAAAATCTCAGAAATAAAATAGATTTTAATGTATATTAAAATAAAAATAATGTTGTTCTACTTCATAATAATATTTCACTTTTTTCCTGTATTTTTGATCAAATAAATGCAGTTTTGATGAGTAAACTCCGGTAAGAAAAAAAAAAAAAAAAAAAAAAAAAACATAAAAAATCATTCTGATCCCAAACTCTGACTTACACACGAATCCCCACAATAATAAACATGTAAAATACTCATCTGAGGAGAAAACTATGTTGCATCATAATGAAAGGATGTGTGACGTACACTTTTCTGTAAACTGAGCCAAACTTTTTTTCACTGATTTAGGGTAGAGTAAGAATATTTACTGCATTGTGCAAATTAGTTCATACTTAGATATAATTTTATATGCAATGTTACCTTTTCTTTTCACCATCATATTTAAGAGTTTATAATAATTAATGTTCAACTTTATTTCTCATTTGATTAATCCATCCACAATTCATAAAACACAACACATGCAACTGAGGTACAAGAAGTATTGACATCCAAAAGTCATTGAAATAATTTAAAAATCACATCGACAGGTTAAAAAAAAAGCCTCAGGTCAAATATTCATTTATCACAAATGAACTGTTTGACAAACACTTCCTGCTCCGAAGTGCCGATCTGAATCAACCGAGTCGCGAACATGCTCCGAAGTGCCGATCTGAATCAACCGAGTCGCGAACAGGTTCCGAAGTGCCGATCTGAATCAACCGAGTCGCGAACATGCTCCGAAGTGCCGATCTGAATCAACCGAGTCGCGAACATGCTCCGAAGTGCCGATCTGAATCAACCGAGTCGCGAACATGCTCCGAAGTGCCGATCTGAATCAACCGAGTCGCGAACAGGCTCCGAAGTGCCGATCTGAAAACTTCGACCAAAGAATGTAAAAAATAACTCTATTTCTCTAATAACTCTACAACTCTATGAAAGACTCAGATCACATATCTAAAAATAAATCGCTATAAAAGAGAAATAATAAGAGGAGTGACGTTTCCTACTGTTCTGCTGTGTTTGGTCTTCACGCGCGTCTGACGCTCTGCGGCTTGTCTCCGCCCCTCACACGTGCGTTTACAGCGCTAAATTAATCATCTTTGCTAATTATTATACATTTACTTCATTGTCAGCTTCAGGTACTTCATTTATTATTGTTCAATGAACTGATTGAAACAAAAAAGGTTGTATTTCAGTAATAATTCAAAATTATCAAAATAAAATAAAAGAATGGTTTATATTTTAATATCCTTTAAAATATAATTTATTTCTGTGATGTGCAGCTGTATTTTCAGCATCATTCCTCCAGTCTTCAGTGTCACATGATCTTTAGAAATCATGAAAATATGATGATTTATTATTAGAACTATTAATAGTTGTGCTACCAAATATTATTTTGGAAACTGGGATACTTTAACGACTCTTCGATGTATATATTTTTTTAAAGAACAGCGTTTATTCAAAATATAAATCTCTTTTAACAATATTAATCTTTGATATCACTTCTTATCAATTTAACACATCCTGAATAAAAGATTCTAAAATCTAATAAAGAATACAATTTCTTATAAAAAAAGAAAGGATAAAAATTTACTGACCCCAAACTATTGAACTGTAGTGAATATTGTTAGAAAAGTATTCTATTTGAAATAAATGCTCTTCTCTTCAACTTTTCATTGATCAAAGAATCCTGAAAGAAGTATCACAGTTTCAGCAGCACAACTCTGATTATAAATCATCATATTATTCTGATTTCTGAAGATCATGTGAAACTGAAGACTGGAGAAATGATGCTGAAAATCTCAGAAATAAAATAGATTTTAATGTATATTAAAGTAAAAATAATGTTGTTTTACTTCATAATAATATTTCACTTTTTTTCTGTATTTTTGATCAAATAAATGCAGTTTTGATGAGTAAACTCCGGTAAGAAAAAAAAACAACAACATAAAAAATCATTCTGATCCGAAACTCTGGCTTACACACTAATCCCCACAATAATAAACATGTAAAATACTTATCTGAGGAGAAAACTATGTTGCATCATAATGAAAGGATGTGTGACGTACACTTTTCTGTAAACTGAGCCAAACATTTTTTCACTGATTTAGGGTAGAGTAAGAATATTTAGCAAGTTAGTTCATACTTAGATATAATTTTATATGCAATATTACCTTTTCTTTTCACCATCATATTTAAGAGTTTATGATAATTAATGTTCAACTTTATTTCTCATTTGGTTAATCCATCCACAATTCATGAAACAGAACACAAGCAACTGAGTTACAAGAAGTATTGACATCCAAAAGTCATTGAAATCATTTAAAAATCACATCGACAGGTAAAAAAAAAAAGCCTCAGGTCAAATATTCATTTATCACAAATTAACTGTTTGACAAACACTTCCTGCTCCGAAGTCCCGATCTGAATCAACCGAGTCGCGAACATGCTCAGAAGTGCCGATCTGAAGCAACCGAGTCGCGAACAGGCTCCGAAGTGCCGTTCAGAATCAACCGAGTCGCGAACAGGCTCCGAAGTGCCGATCTGGATCAACCGAGTCGCGAACATGCTCAGAAGTGCCGATCTGAAGCAACCGAGTCGCGAACAGGCTCCGAAGTGCCGTTCAGAATCAACCGAGTCGCGAACAGGCTCCGAAGTGCCGATCTGGATCAACCGAGTCGCGAACATGATCCGAAGTGCCGATCTGAATCAACCGAGTCGCGAACATGCTCCGAAGTGCCGATCTGAATCGACCGAGTCGCGAACATGCTCCGAAGTGCCGATCTGAATCAACCGAGTCGCGAACATGCTCCGAAGTGCCGATCTGAATCAACCGAGTCGCGAAAAGGCTCCGAAGTGCCGATCTGAAACAACCGAGTCGCGAACAGGCTCCGAAGTCCCGATCTGAAAACTTCGACCAAAGAATGTAAAAAATAACTCTATTTCTCTAATAACTCTACAACTCTATGAAAGACTCAGATCACATATCTAAAAATAAATCGCTATAAAAGAGAAATAATAAGAGGAGTGACGTTTCCTACTGTTCTGCTGTGTTTGGTCTTCACGCGCGTCTGACGCTCTGCGGCTTGTCTCCGCCCCTCACACGCGCGTTTACAGCGCTAAATTAATCATCTTTGCTAATTATTATACATTTACTTCATTGTCAGCTTCAGGTACTTCATTTATTATTGTTCAATGAACTGATTGAAACAAAAAAGGTTGTATTTCAGTAATAATTCAAAATTATCAAAATAAAATAAAAGAATGGTTTATATTTTAATATCCTTTAAAATATAATTTATTTCTGTGATGTGCAGCTGTATTTTCAGCATCATTCCTCCAGTCTTCAGTGTCACATGATCTTTAGAAATCATGAAAATATGATGATTTATTATTAGAACTATTAATAGTTGTGCTACCAAATCTAATTTTGGAAACTGGGATACTTTAAGGATTCTTTGATGTATATATTTTTTTAAAGAACAGCGTTTATTCAAAATATAAATCTCTTCTAACAATATTAATCTTTGATATCACTTCTTTTCAATTTAACACATCCTGAATAAAAGATTCTAAAATCTAATAAAGAATACAATTTCTTATAAAAAAAGAAAGGATAAAAATTTACTGACCCCAAACTATTGAACTGTAGTGAATATTGTTAGAAAAGTCTTCTATTTGAAATAAATGCTCTTCTCTTCAACTTTTCAACGATCAAAGAATCCGGAAAGAAGTATCATAGTTTCAGCAGAACAACTCTGATAAATCATCATATTATTCTGATTTCTGAAGATCATGTGAAACTGAAGACTGGAGGAATGATGCTGAAAATCTCCGAAATAAAATAGATTTTAATGTATATTAATATAAAAATAATGTTGTTTTACTTTATAATAATATTTCACTTTTTTTCCTGTATTTTTGATCAAATAAATGCAGTTTTGATGAGGAAACTCCGGTAAGAAAAAAACAACAACATAAAAAATCATTCTGATCCCAAACTCTGACTTACACACTAATCCCCACAATAATAAACATGTAAATCTGAGGAGAAAACTATGTTGCATCATAATGAAAGGATGTGTGACGTACACTTTTCTGTAAACTGAGCCAAACATTTTTTCACTGATTTAGGGTAGAGTAAGAATATTTAACAAGTTAGTTCATACTTAGATATAATTTTATATGCAATGTTACCTTTTCTTTTCACCATCATATTTAAGAGTTCATGATAATTAATGTTCAACTTTATTTCTCATTTGATTAATCCATCCACAATTCATAAAACAGAACACATGCAACTGAGGTACAAGAAGTATTGACATCCAAAAGTCATTGAAATCATTTAAAAATCACATCGACAGGTTAAAAAAAAGCCTCAGGTCAAATATTCATTTATCACAAATTAACTGTTTGACAAACACTTCCTGCTCCGAAGTGCCGATCTGAATCAACCGAGTCACAACCAGGTTCTGAAGTGCCGATCTGAATCAACCGAGTCGCCAACATGCTCCGAAGTGCCGATCTGAATCAACCGAGTCGCGAACATGCTCCAAAGTGCCGATCTGAAAACTTCGACCAAAGAATGTAAAAAATAACTCTATTCCTCTAATAACTCTACAACTCTATGAAAGACTCAGATCACATATCTAAAAATAAATCGCTATAAAAGAGAAATAATAAGAGGAGTGACGTTTCCTACTGTTCTGCTGTGTTTGGTCTTCACGTGCGTCTGACGCTCCGCGGCTTGTCTCCGCCCCTCACACGCGCGTTTACAGCGCTAAATTAATCATCTTTGCTAATTATTATACATTTACTTCATTGTCAGCTTCAGGTACTTCATTTATTATTGTTCAATGAACTGTTTGAAACAAAAAAGGTTGTATTTCAGTAATAATTCAAAATTATCAAAATAAAATATATAAAAGAATGGTTTATATTTTAATATCCTTTAAAATATAATTTATTTCTGTGATGTGCAGCTGTATTTTCAGCATCATTCCTCCAGTCTTCAGTGTCACATGATCTTTAGAAATCATGAAAATATGATGATTTATTATTAGAACTATTAATAGTTGTGCTACCAAATATTATTTTGGAAACTGCAATATTTAAGGATTCTTCGATGTATAATTTTTTTTTAAAGAACAGAGTTTATTCAAAATATAAATCTCTTCTAACAATATTAATCTTTGATATCACTTCTTATCAATTTAACACATCCTGAATAAAAGATTCTAAAATCTAAGAAAGAATACAATTTCTTATAAAAAAAGAAAGGATAAAAATTGACTGACCCCAAACTATTGAACTGTAGTGAATATTGTTAGAAAAGTCTTCTATTTTAAATAAACGCTCTTCTTTTTTACTTTTCATTCATCAAAGAATCCGGAAAGAAGTATCACAGTTTCAGCAGCACAACTCTGATAAATCATCATATTATTCTGATTTCTGAAGATCATGTTACACTGAACACTGGAAGAATGATGCTGAAAATCTCAGAAATAAAATAGATTTTAATGTATATTAAAATAAAAATAATGTTGTTCTACTTCATAATAATATTTCACTTTTTTCCTGTATTTTTGATCAAATAAATGCAGTTTTGATGAGTAAACTCCGGTAAGAAAAAAAAAAAAAAAACATAAAAAATAATTCTGATCCCAAACTCTGGCTTACACACTAATCCCCACAATAATAAACATGTAAAATACTCATCTGAGGAGAAAACTATGTTGCATCATAATGAAAGGATGTGTGACGTACACTTTTCTGTAAACTGAGCCAAACTTTTTTTCACTGAATTAGGGTAGAGTAAGAATATTTACTGCATTGTGCAAATTAGTTCATACTTAGATATAATTTTATATGCAATGTTACCTTTTCTTTTCACCATCATATTTAAGAGTTTATGATAATTAATGTTCAACTTTATTTCTCATTTGATTAATCCATCCACAATTCATAAAACACAACAAATGCAACTGAGGTACAAGAAGTATTGACATCCAAAAGTCATTGAAATCATTTAAAAATCACATCGACAGGTAAAAAAAAAAAGCCTCAGGTCAAATATTAATTTATTACAAATGAACTGTTTGACAAACACTTCCTGCTCCGAAGTGCCGATCTGAATCAACCGAGTCGCGAACATGCTCCGAAGTGCCGATCTGAATCAACCGAGTAGCGAACATGCTCCGAAGTGCCGATCTGAATCAACCGAGTCGCGAACAGGCTCCGAAGTGCCGATCTGAATCAACCGAGTCGCGAACATGATCCGAAGTGCCGATCTGAATCAACCGAGTCGCGAACATGCTCCGAAGTGCCGATCTGAATCAACCGAGTCGCAAACATGATCCGAAGTGCCGATCTGAATCAACCGAGTCGCGAAATGGCTCCGAAGTGTTGATCTGAATCAACCGAGTCGCGAACATGATCCGAAGTGCCGATCTGAAACAACCGAGTCGCGAACATGCTCCGAAGTGCCGATCTGAATAAACCAAGTCGCGAACAGGTTCTGAAGTCCCGATTTCAAAACTTCGACCAAAGAATGTAAAAAATAACTCTATTTCTCTAATAACTCTACAACACTATGAAAGACTCAGATCACATATCTAAAAATAAATAGCTATAGTAAAAGAGAAATAATAAGAGGAGTGAAGTTTCCTACATTTCTTCAGTGTTTGGTCCCCACTGCATCTGACACTCTGCGGCGTGTCTCCGCCCCTCACACGCGCTACAGCGCTAAATTAATCATCTTTGCTAATTATTATACATTAACTTCATTGTCATTTTCAGGTACTTCATTTATTATTGTTCAATGAACTGATTGAAACAAAAAAAGGTTGTATTTCAGAAATAATTCAAAATTATCAAAATAAAATATATTAAATAATGGTTTATATTTTAATATCCTTTAAAATCGAATTTATTTCTGTGATGTGCAGCTGTATTTTCAGCATCATTCCTCCAGTCTTCAGTGTCACATGATCTTTAGAAATCATGAAAATATGATGATTTATTAATAGAACTATTGATAGGTGTGCTACCAAATATTATTTTGGAATCTGCAATACTTTTTTAATGATTCTTCGATGTATTTTTTTTTTTTAAAGAACAGCGTTTATTCAAAATATAAATCTCTTCTAACAATATTAATCTTTGATATCACTTCTTATCAATTGAACACATCCTGAATAAAAGATTCTAAAATCTAATAAAGAATACAATTTCTTATAAAAAAGAAAGAATAAAATTTTACTGACCCCAAACTATTGAACTGTAGTGAATATTGTTAGAAAATAGTTATATTTTAAATAAATGCTCTTCTTTTTAACTTTTTATTCATCAAAGAATCCTGAAAAAAGTATCACAGATTCCAAAATAATATTTATCAGTAAAACTGTGGATAATTCTAATAATAAATCATCATATTATTCAGATTTCTGAGGATCATGTGACACTGAAGACTGGAGGAATGATGCTGAAAATACAGCTGCACATCACATGAATAAATTACACCTTCATGTATATTAAAATAGAAAAATGTTAATAATATTTCACAATATTACGTTTTCCAGTGTTTTTGATTAAATAAATGCTGTCTTGATGAGTAAAATAAATTCCTTTAAAAAAACATAAAAAATCATTCTGATCCCAACCTTTGACCGGTTGTGTGTGTGTGTGTGTGTTATATTATATATACATAGCAAGTTTATTTATATAGCACATTTCATACACAATGGTAATTCAAAGTGCTTTACATAAAAGAAAGGAAAATAATCATAAAGAAAAAAATATAACAAAAAATGAAAAAAGCAATTTTAAAACTTTTATAATGATTAAAAAAATTACTTAATTAAAATGAATTTAAAAACAGTTACAAAATTATTTTACATTAAAAAACAGTGAAAATATAGTGCAATCAGTTCGGACATTGCACAGTGCTCATTCAATAAATGCACAGCTAAACAGATGAGTTTTAAGTCTAGATTTAAATGTGACTAGTGTTTTAGCACATCTGATCTCTTCTGGAAACTGATTCCAACTGCGAGCGCCATAGAAACTAAAAGGAGATTCCCCTTGTTTTGTGTGAACCCTTAGTATTTCTAACTGCATTACTTGAGGATGTGCTAATCGCCTTCCTGATATTGATGATCTTCTCAGAAAAGAAGGATGCAAACTCATTGCATTTGCTGTCTGACAGCATTTCACTGGGAATCTGTCTTCAGTCCATGTCTCGTAACTTTGAACGCTCCTCTGGTTTCAGTTGTGTTTTTGTTTATTTTGGTGACGTATAAATAAAGTCTTCCCATCTGCCTGCACTTGAGTCTTCGCCTCTTGCGATCCGTGACATTACATCCTTAATAACAATGGATGAAAAGTTTAGAGCCCTACCAGGGGCGTATCATTGAAATTCGTCCCCCGCACTTTTTCGGTCAAGTTTTTCTCATAGAGGTTTTCATGAGCTGGTGTGAATAAATATAGATTTAAACTCAAAGAGACGGGATAGTCTACATATGATTTGATATTTAATTCGGACCCAGAATACAGTGAGGTGGACATCACAGATCGCAAACACTCCTGCAGTGTGCGTTTCATTCATTCATTCATACTCGAAGCCAAAAAAAATTGTTTTTGTACTATATAAACAAATCATTATTATTTGTTATTGTCCAGCAGTTATAGATTTCAAAGCCATTTAAAAGCTAGAAATTTGAGAAAAATTTAAATTGCATATAGTATCAACGACCAGTCAAAAGTTTTTAAACAGTAAGCTTGTTAATATTTTTTAAATAAGTCTCTTCTGTTCACCAAGCCTGCATTTATTTGATCCAAAGTAAAGCAAAACAGAAAATTGTGAAATATTTTTACTGACCTATTTAAATTAACTGTTTTCTATTTGGATATATTTCAAAATGTAATTTATTGAGATTTCAAAACTGGATTTTTAGTATCATTACTCCAGTCACACAATCCTTCAGAAATAATTCTGATATTCTGATTTGCTTCTCAAAAAAAAAAAAAAAAAAAAAAAAACATATTATGATAATGTTGAAACCAGCGGAGTAGATTTTTTTCAGGTTTCTTTGATCAATAGAAAGTTCAGAAGAACAGCATTTAATTTGAAATAGAAATCTTTTGAAAAAATATTTCTTTATCATCACTTTTGATCAATTCAAAATGAAGTGAAATACAGCCAAGTATGGTGACCCATACTCAGAATTCGTGCTCTGCATTTAACCCATCCAAAGTGCACACACAGTGAACACACACCCAGAGCAGTGGTCATCATTTGCTGACCGGGGAGCCGTGGTGTTGCTGGCCTGAGACTCGAACCCACAAAAGAGTCCTTAAGTGTTAATTTCTATATTTTTTTTTTCCAAAAAACAAAAATTATATATTGACTCTAAGCTTTTGAATGATATAGTGTATTATGTTGCAAAAGCTTTTTATTTCACATAAATGCTGATCTTTGGATCCTTATATTTATCAAAGAATACTGTTTTTTTTTTTTTAAATGATGTTTTAAATATTGATAATCAGCAAATCAGCATATTATGATTTCTGAAGGATGTGACACTGAAGACAGGATTAAAATGCTGAAAATACAACTTTGATCGCACAAATAAATTACATTTTAAAATATATTCAAATAGGGAAAAAAATATTTCACAATATTTCTGTTTTTGCTGTACTTTGGATCAAATAAATGCATGCTTGGTGAGCAGAAGAGACTTCTTTAAAAAAAAAACTGTGTTATTTGTGTTATTCTTACCTGTGTTATTTTTCACTTTCTTTTCTTCATGTTTTCCTTGGCATTCACTCTATAACGTTCTAGTAGAGCTCCTGGGATGCAAACATATATTCTTTATTCATGCATAAACCTAATTGTAGCTATGTTCAATTATATTTTTGAAAGGCATCATGATTTTGATGTTTAAATGCTGAAAATAGACTCCTGATTTAATGAAATTTTTTTAATACATAAGTTACTCCTATTTTCTTTTTCCAGAAATGAAAAATATTAATTTAACATTAAGTTTATTTTACAATGTATTCAAATCTATATAGTAAAACAAATAATAATAATCAATCTGCAAATCAAAAAAAAAATCTATTATTATTACAGGTTTTTTTTTTTTTTTTAAGGATTTTGTTTTAGGCAAAAATACTCTTTAAAATCCTATATGAGTTTATATTAGTTTGATTTTGTCAACTCTCTTTGAGTTGCAAGGTGTCAGGTCCAGTGTTGGGAAGGTTACTTTGGAAATGTTATAGGTTACAGATTACAAATTACCTTATTTAAAATGTAATATGTAGTGTCACTGTTTCAAGTGACTTTAAGTAATGTAACTGATTACATTTACTTTTTGATTACTTTTTCTAAATTTTTATTGTTTTCAAATTGTGATTATTTTGAATCATCTAAAGCAGGCAGGGTTAATGATACAGTGGTACTCAACACTGTATACTCTCAGATTTCAGAATCCTTCTTCACTTGAATTAAGATTGTAAAGTACAACCACCTCAAAATAGGACTTTAGCAGCTCTTTTTACTTTGCAATCTTTTTTAGGTTAAAACATATTTTAAAATCATAAGATATAGTTTCTTAGCTATGATACTGTTTTTTAAATCAAATCTTTGCATAACTATGACAGGACACATTGGCATCTAACAATGCCTTGGAAAAAAAGGCAGTTAATCTAAAAATAAAATAAAACCAAAACCAAAATAGGAAATAAAACAGTTATGGAATAAGCATGTGTCATATTCTGTGTCTTCAACTCCAGAGACTTTGGTGTCTCATATTTTAAATATGTATATCTGTGAAAATATTCAAATGTAACTCCCTTTGTAATCATTAACAATATCATAATTATCAAAATTTAATTACAGTTTACATTACATTAACAGATTACAGCTACATTTATTTTGCAATCAAATACGTAATTTAGTTACATGTAACTAGTTCCTGCCCAACACTGGTCAGGTCGGATGATAAAACATAAAGGACTGAATTTTTCAAGTGTTGGAATGGAAATGGCAGATGAGGAACGAAACAGGGATCTTCACAAACTGTCTCAGACGAATGTTCGCCGAACGTCCGCCAGCAAACGTCAAAAAGCGGACCAAATCCGGACCCAGCTAACGTTATAAAGATCCCCAAACTGACTCAAATGATTCCCGAACCCCCTACAAACTCCTGAACTGATTCAAATGATTCGCGATTCCCGAACTGATTCAAATGATTCGCAATCCCGCTCTGAACTCCCGAACTGATTCAAATTATTTGTGATGTGTGTGTGTGTGTGTGTGTGTTTTGGTGGATGGGAAGATTGTGTCCGCATGTCTCTGGTTGTCAGCTGTGGTTAGTCGATGGCATTTCTTCCCATTGTCTTCTAACCTAAAACAACAAAATGAACATATTCAGTAGTGTTATGACTTTATAGGTCTAGAGCGCTGGTGCTGTGGTGGCAGGGCCGTTTGAAGGAATTTGGGGGCCCCAAGCAAAATGGACATAGAGGCCCCTGACCCCCGCATGCACGCAAAGCCTACAGGATCCACAGCATAGCCATACAGTTTAAGTTCACCCACACTTTATATAAATAAAAAAGGTTTACAGTGCAAATACTGCTTGAAAAAATAGTTTGGTGGGAATTCAATAGTGATTTGCAGTGTTTTTGTTTTCTAATAATATGACAGCACACTCTTATCAGTTTAAACTCTGGGCTGTGCAGGATATCAGCTATAATTATAGAGCTTGTGGTACCTTGGCTATATAGAGGAAACATCAGCACTGAGAAGTGATACATCTGTTGATGTTGAGGATGAAGTTGATGGTGTAGCTGGGAAAATAATTGAAAAAAAAAAAAAAATCTGAAATTACCTGTGAAGTACGTTTTACCATTTCACTGTTAGCATATTGAAAGAGGTCACTATTAACAGCTCAGGGGTGCGTTTCCCAAAAACATAGTTGATAAGTTAGATGGTAGATACTTTGTAAAAACAATCATTAATAGATGGTAAATTGATAGTTAATTAATCTTTAATCTTTGTCATTTAACTGTTAGCTAACAGTATTTTTACTTATAATAAAGTTTACAGTAAATTTAAGATATGTTAACATTTCCATATTTTGATATTAGAAGGGAAGGGAAGCAGGCAGCTGCTTTCACTACGAATGCTTAAAAACATCCCAAGCTAATGTTTGATGCACAGAATTTATTGTGTGGTTTTCATAACCCCCATTTGGTAAATAGATTATCACGGTGTAATAGTATAGCATGGTATTTGCTATGCCACTTTCATCTGGGGCTGTAGCTTTCAAATCTGTTAGTAATCGAGTATTCTACCAAAAATTCCATCGAATAATCGAGTAATCGGATAAAATGTGTTTTTGCTTATTAATATTAATTATGCAAGAGAAAATAAGACTCCTGGCTCTCTTATAATGAACAACTAAGTTTCCCTTTTTATATATATATTTTTTTTTTGATGCATACATCAAAAATAAACATTTAATTATTATCCATTGTTTCTCTGTCTGTACTTGTACTGTGAACAATGAAAATAAAGTTGACAGATGAATTAAGTGCATTTAAGTGCCATTCAGTTGGGGTTTTAAATAAAGCATTTTCTGAGATGCACATTAAACATTAAACACAAAACATTAATTTAATTTATATTTTAATTATTGAAAATTAAGCAAACTTAGCTTTTTGGTAAACAATGAGGATTTACTATTAAAAATGAAACATGGAAGAAATTTTGTGTGATTAAACCTAAAAAAAAACTGTTTGATTTTTTTTTAGTAGTAGGCTATGTACATTCTGCTGAACAATAGTAATACATCTCTGGCAAATACTTGTCTAAAACAGGACTTTTATTTTAATGGGTTGACATACCTTTACAGTTCTGTGTATGTGATGTGACGCTAGTTTTTTCAAATCAAATGGTCAAATGCTCATGAAGTGACTGTCAGAGCAGTTCTGGAGATGTTGTTCATGTGTTCTCATCTTATTATGTGAGACAGCAGACGCTGAAATTACCGCGAGCGTCAAATGCGCTTCAGTGTGTTTTAATAAAGGAAGTCGCGCTTCCATATAACAGTGTCATTACACGTTACTGCATTGATGATCAAAGGGGCGCTCACACAGTGTCGTTGCATTTTATTCTTAACCAGTCGTTGTCTTGGGGCCCCAGGCCAGCTCGGAGCCCCAAGCAATTGCTTGGTTTGTCTGCCTTGTCGCGACGGGCCTGGGTGGGGCAGTCAAGGGCCGTGCCCCCCCTAGCGGTCATTGATGCCCTTTATCTGCGAATGCTAGCTCCGGACAACCGCCAAAAGTTTCAACTAGCGCAGCCATAGACCAACAATCTTCAAGTCCTTCAAGTCAGCGGACAGCGGTTGATGATATTGGGACTGACAGGCCTGTCCAAATTGTGTTAAAACAGTATCCTGTAACAGTTTACAGTGGTAAGGGGCGATCATTCGTTGATAAATGGTTTCACAACAAAGAGTGGTTGGAGTACAGTGTCAAGGCAGACGCAGCATTTTGTTTTTCCTGTCAACCAATGGATGTTCAGCTTTACTAGAAAATCTGGAACATTGGATGCCTTCGCGAGTGTGGGATATCGTAACTGGAAACATGCTATGGCCAAAGACCGTGGATTTCATAAACACGAAACATCGAGGGAGCACCTGTCTTGCTATGCAATGTGGAAGGAGAGGGAGATGCATCGCAATATGGGGAATGAGGTATCAACGCTTGTCAATGCAGATCAACTCAGGAAAAAAGGGTATTATGTGTCCTCACTAATAGATGTGGTTGGGTTCTTGGTTGAACACCAGTTGCCACTACGGGGGAAGATTCACGCTTTTGATGACATGTCGGAAGGGGGGTCTGGACTTTTCCTTTCCATGCTTTATTACACTATCCAAAAGGATCCTGAATTGGCTAATGTGGTGAAGACAATCCCTCGCAATGCCACTCACACCTGTCATGATATGCAAAATGAACTTATAAGAACACTCAGTAATGTGGTGACAGAGGCTATAGTGGAGGAAGTTTATTACCCATTCTCCGTAATAGTCAGGTGGTTTTCTCACTCTTGTTGATCTTTGGATCTCTTCTTCTGCTGAGCTCTCAATGTAAGATTCTTGGTAGTCAAGTTCCACATACCGTTTCATAGTTTCTTCCTCATTTTCATCAGGCTCCTTCTCAATTTTATAATCAGACTCATTAAATAACACGTCTCGACTATAGAACACCTTTGCAAGTTTCATATCATAAAGCCGATATCCTTTTGTTTCAGTTCCAGAGCCCAGAAGAACACATTTCTTTGCTTTGGGGTCTAGTTTCTTCCATTCATCTTTAGGTATGTGAGCATATACAGTACATCCGAACACACGTAGATGATCGACCTTTGGTTTCTCACCTGTCCAGGCTTCAAAAGGAGTCATCCCTTTCACTGACTTTGTTGGACTTCTGTTTCTCAGATACACAGCTGTTGATAATGCTTCTGCCCAGAACTTTTGAGGTAACTTTGCATCCGCTAACATTGATCTCACAGTCTCCGTCAGTGTTCTGTTCATTGGTTCAGCTACTCCATTCTGCTCAGGAGTCTTCGGTACTGTAAGCTCATGTCGAACTCCTCCTTTTTTCAGGAAGTTTTGAAACTCAGATGAGGTATATTCTCCTCCATTATCTGTGCGTAAGACTTTTAATTTTCTTCCAGTAGATTCTTCTGCCATGGCTTTCCATTCTAGAAACTTCTGAAACACTTAATCTTTCCGCTTCAGAACATACACCCATACATAATGAGTATTCTCATCAATGAATGTCAGAACATATCCAGCTCTACTTAAGGATTTTTCATTCATTTTCCCGCATACATCACTGTACACTAAGCTAAGAGGTTCAACAGCTCTTTTGTGATCACTGCTTTTGAACTCGCTGCGATGATGCTTTCCTTCAGCACATGAATCACAGAAGTCTATACCTTTTGACACATCAAAGTCAAAACCATCAACTAGACACTCATTACACAGCTTCTTCAGATTTTGTACACCTAGATGACCATAGCGTCGGTGCCAGATTTCTTCCTTAGTATCTTTATATAAATTCACATTTTCTGTTACATGCACGTGATCACTTTTTTTACAGTTCACATAATAAAGACTTCCAATTTTTGTTGCAGTAGCAATCAGTTTTTGATTAACATCCATAATGTAACATCTGTTCTCTGTGAATTTGATCTTTTTTCCAAATTGAGTTACCTTGGACACACTCAGTAAGTTGTAAGACAATTGTGGAACATACAAAACATCATTCAGCTTGCAGTCTTTTGTCTTACCATCAAACAATGTCATCTTCAGCCGCACAACTCCACGTCCTGTTGCTTTAACAGAGTAACCATCTCCAAGTGTTACTTCTTGTGAGGGTTCCAGGCTTTTAAACTCAACAAACTGTTTCTTATCAAGGCACATGTGACAGGTTGCTTTTGAATCTACAGTCCAGCTATTCTTTCATCAAAACTTGATGATAGTGCATGACTCACCATTAATCCAACACTCTTTTTTTTTTTTTTTTTAAAACAACACTTTTTTTTTTTTTTTCAGAATTATACATCAAGTAGTACAATGAATACAAAAATTTAACAAATAATATTCTAAATGATTACAAAGCATCATAAGACAAAAACAACAAAACAAAAAAAGAACACAAACATAAACAAAAACATAACGAAAAAGGGGTGTACATATATAATTAAAATAAAGTAGATAAATTTAATTCTTTGATAATGTACATAGTTCTTATTGCTTTGCGGTTTGAAAGTCCTTTCAGTGTTTCAAAGTAAATCTTCATGTCAGCCTTAAAATGGTAGATGTTGGGTATCCTTTCAGACCATTTACATTTATGTATGTAAAACTTACCAAGTAATAAAATAAGATTTAACACAAAACTGTGATTTTTATCTCTCTTTTTTGTCATAATAAAAAAACATCCTTTTTCTCTATGTAAATTTTAATTCCACTCAACATATTAAATAAATATTCCCCATCAATCCAAAAAAACTTCACATACAAGCATTCAAAGAAAAGATGTAAGACATTTTCAGTATCCTTTTTACAAAATGTACAGGATTCAGAAAGGTCATTTTTATATCGTTTTAGGAACTCATTTGTTGGGTGAATTTTATGTATAATTTTAAAGTATATTTCAAAAACTTTATTATTAATACAGTATTTATTATCATAAGTCCAAATCAATCTCCAATTAATATTTCCAAAGTGTTCATTCCAAAAATATTTATTTCGGGGTGTAGCAGGGAAGTGAACCAAGCATCTAAAGAACTTATTATTACATTTACTATCTTTTATATCAACTCCGTTTAACAAGACCTGTTTTTTATTTATTGATTGCTTATGAGGTTCACTACTACCTCTCAAGAGTCTCAATAAACCTTCTGGAATTGCATCAAAGACAATACTATACTCCCTTGGAGTTATTGGAATCCTAAATATGTTTAAAAATTCAGTATATGTTAGTAAGTAACCCTCATTATTCATCAGTTGTGAGACCATTAGAATATCGTTTTTAATCCAATTGTCATAGAAGATTGATTTATTCTTATATTTAACAATTTTATTATTCCAAATTAACTGTTTGTGAGGGGAGAAGTTATGTTTGTATATAAGAAGCCAACATAAAAGAGCCTGTCTATGAAAATTGGATAGCTGAATGGGGAGCTTGTTAACCTCAAAGTCACATTTTAAAAGGAACTCTATACCACCAACTTTTTCAAAAATAAGATTCGGAATGATATACCATAGTTTATCAGTATGCTTAATATAGTGTTTAATCCAGTTCAATTTGAAGATTGTATTAAAAGTATCAAAATCAAGCACATTTAAACCTCCTTGATTATAAGAATTACATAAAATATTAATATAATATCAAATCTCTTTTTGGTTTTCACTATAAGGGGTTGGAAATTAGATTGCACTCTGTCTGATTGATTTTTACAGATATTGATACCAAGGTACGTAACTTCCTCTCTAACTGGAATACCTTCAAATTCAGTTAAAGGAGTATCATTGTCTTTAAGTGGAAAAAGAGTAAATTTTTTAACATTTAAAGATAATCCTGAAGCTTTAGAAAATATATTGAGACACTCTATAACTTTTTTAACCTGTCTTTTAAAATGTCTTTTAAAAAAATAGCAGTATCATCAGCTAGCTGACAACATTTAATTTCTTTTTCCATAATTTTGATACCTTGAAACGAGTCATTATTTATATATAAAGCCATAGTTTGCATGACCAGAAGAAACAAGAAAGGAGCCGCCGGATCTCCTTGTTTTATGCCCCGGGAGATGCTAAATCTACGAGTAGTTCCCCATGGAAGTTTAACGGAACTATTGCAATCACTATATAAAGTTAGTATTGCCCTTTTAAAGTATTGACCAAAACCAAAAAAATCTAAAACATCAAATAAAAAATCATGTGTCACAGTATCAAAGGCTTTGTATATATCTATAAATATAATGTAACTATTATCAGTTATTAAATCCTTATAATCGATTAGATCTAAGATTAATCGAATATTGTTACTAATATGCCGTCCTTGCATAAAACCAGACTGACTGTCATCTATTATTGTATCTAAGCATAACTTTATTCTTTGCAAAAATATGAGCCAGCAATTTTGCATCATTATTAATTAAAGTTATAGGCCTCCAATTGTCAAGAAGCAAACGATCCTTATTGGGTTTAGGTAACAATGTAATTAAGCCTTGACACATAGTTGGGGGAAGCCTACAGGTTTCTATAGCCTCCTTAAAAAACTAATAATAAGAATTCAGAGATGTAATCTTGAAATGCTTTATAAAATTCACCTGTTAGGCCATCATTCCCTGGGGATTTATTATCTTTTAATTTACTAATGTTCTTTTTAAGTTCTTCTAGGGATATGTCTTGATCACAAATGTCCTTCTGAGTTTTATCAATACCTTGAGCCACACTTTTTATACATGAGAGGAAATATGAGCTCTGACAACTGTTATGTTTGGAATATAGTTTTATATAAAAATCTTCCACAAAATTAGAAATTTTTGAGGGTCTTCAGAGATCTGATCATTCATTTTAAGTTTATATATACTGTTAACACTTACATTTCTTTTTTCTAAATTATGAAAATACTTCGTATTCCTTTCACCATGCTCTATCCATTTCCGCCTAGATCGAATAAAGGCTCCCTGTGCCAAATTTTGATATACTGTCCAATTCAGCTTGTAATTCAAATAAAATATTAATGTCAGCTTGTGATTGCTCGTTTTTTTCAAAAATAGAAATGATTCCCTTGAGTATTCTATCTTGTCTCATTCTTTTTTCCTTAGATAATTCTTTTGCCCTTTCAATGGCCATATTACGAATTTGAAATTTTGTATACTCCAAATATTTTCCATATATTCCTTATTTTTTTGCTTCTATCAAATTTTCATTTATGATTGTTTTGGCTTTTTCAATGAAGCTTTTATCACTCAAAAGTATATTATTTAATTTCCAATAGTTTGGTTTATATTTAATTGATTGACCCCCTTATACATATTACTAAAGTGATCATATTATGATCCGAAAATACTGAGGGCTGTATTTTTGGTTTCTTCCACATTGTCTGACAACTCATTTGAAATAAGCCAGAAGTCAATCCTGGATCTCTTAGATAAATCTTTGTTAGTCCAAGTGAACTGGATTTGCTGTGGATATTTTAGTCTCCATATGTCACAACAGTTTAAATGCACGCTTAGATTACTAAACTCTCCATAATTGCCTCTTAAGGATCTTTGAGGTTGGCAGTCTTTGATGGGGTCACTTATGCAGTTCCAGTCACCCCCCAAAATTAATTTAGCTTTGCTGAAAGAAATCAATAAGTCATTTATTTGTTCATCAAATTCTGCAAAAAGATGTGTATTTCTAAGACTATTATTATGACCATATATATTACCCAAAATGAAAATATTTTCCATAAATTCAATAACTAAAATAACCCATCTTCCTAAATCATGAACAACATTTTTAAGGATTTTCCCCTGAAAGGAGCCCTTTAATATGGCAACGCCAGGAGATTTACTGTTTCCATAAGCCATCCAAATATTGTCTCCCCACTGATTTTTCCAGAAATTAAAATCTGAAGCTAAGGCATGTGTTTCTTGTAGAAAATAAAAATCTGCCTTAAAAGTTTTACAAAATAAAAATACCGCTTTCCTCTTTGTATGTTCTCGTATACCCCCTCACATTAGGTGAATAAAATGACAAAGACATATTGAAAAGTAGAACAGGCTAACTAAAACTATAACAAAAAACAAACAAAAAAAAGTTGAGTTTTAAGTGTAACAAAGACGGGAAATGATTTTCTTCACCTTTTGAATACTGATTATAACAAGCAAACTTGGGATTATAAATCTGACCTTTTAACTGTCAAACATTAAATATAACAGCACACCACTAGATGTATATTAGAATACAAGTGAACTTCTCAACTAAAGTCCATAAGCAACTTCACAGCTGTCATTAAATCTTTATTTCTTTACCCTCAATGATGGCTTTGGCTCCGACAAAGAAAGCTCTCCTCCCTTGCTTCCGTGCCTCTTCAATCTGTGGCCATAGTTTAGTGCGAGTCTCTTTGTCTTTCGTGGTCAAGTCTTCGCCGAATTTTAACTTCTTTATTTTGAGGAATTCCGAATTCTTCGCGCATTTCCATACCTTTTCTTTTGTCGATCTTAATGTAAATCTTGTTATCAATAAACAAGCTACAGGTAGTCCAAAATGCAGCAGCTAGAGTCCTTACCAGGTCAAGAAAATATGATCATATTACCCCAATTTTACAGTCTCTGCACTGGCTACCTATTAGGTTCTGTATCAGTTACAAATTATCATTACTTACCTATAAGGCCCTAAATGGTTTAGCTCCTGCGTACCTAACTAGCCTTCTACCACGCTACAACCCATCATGCTCCCTAAGGTCACAAAACGCTGGACTTTTGGTCGTTCCTAGGATAGCAAAGTCCACTAAAGGAGGTAGAGCTTTCTCACATTTGGCTCCCAAACTCTGGAATAGCCTTCCTGATAATGTTCAGGGTTCAGACACACTCTCTCTGTTTAAATCTAGATTAAAAACACATCTCTTTCGCCAAGCATTCGAATAATGTATCTTTTATTTGTGAGTGTAGTTGCATCTGTTCAAAGGTGCATTTTTATTCATTAGCTTGGGTTAAACTAATTTTACTTTGTTGGATCAGCAGCTATGCTAATGATGTCTGTATTTTGTTTCTATGTTTCGCCAGGTAACTAGGATTTAAACAAGCTCCAGTCTGGATCCAGAACACCTGAGAAGAGATGATGCTGACCCTCAGAGGACCCCAGATGATGCTAACCTTGAATCAACAAACAGAACTAACAATTATTGCTAAATGTGTGACTGAATCATATAATAACTTAATTAATAATATTGATAGTTCATCGTCTAGCTGACTACGTCTTGTATTATTATTATTATTATTATTATTTTTTCTAAAATCCTGTCAAATGTGCACAAACTACTAGCTACTACTAAATATTGTAGAAACATAATTTTCTGTAAAGTTGCTTTGTAACGATTTATTTTGTAAAAAGCGCTATACAAATAAACTTGAATTGAATTGAATTGAAAAATCTTGTTATCACCGGTCGAGTTTTACCATCCTCTCTCCTCCCGATCCTATGGCTTACATCAATTGTGGAGCGAAGATCCTCTTCGGGGTCATGAATGACCGCCTTACAGATGTCAATCACCCGCTGTTTAACGTCTTCTCCTTCCTGCTCCGGCAAGCCATACAACCTCAAGTTCCATCTTCTGTGATAGCGCTCCATGTCATTCAATCTGTCTTCCAGGCCTGTAATTCTCTTCTGATGGACATCACTTGCATTTTTTACAGTTTTTATTTCTGTTTTCATTTCTTGAACTTCGTTGAAGAGAAACTCTGATGATTCCTTTAAAGCTTCGATGGTGTCCGCATTTTTTTTTATCAGGCCTGCAAGGTTGTCTGCGTTTTCTTTTATTTTTTCCAGCTACAAGCCTCACAATGTTATCTTGCAATTCGGAGAGTGTAGGTTCCACTTTGCCTTTTTTTGCGATCGGAGTGCATGGAGCTGACTCGGGAAGAGGGACAACACCTCCGTCGCAATTAGTGTAAGTATGTATATCACTTATTTTGACAACTTCCATGACTTCCTCAGTCTCATACCTGTTCTCAGTGGTGAATGAAAGAGTCTTGTTTGTCTTTTTACATTGATCTCTTGGCCTTTTGTCTGACATCTTTTCTTTATTTTTATCAGCTACGCCAACTTAGATGGTCTGTTTAAATTAACTCACGCTTGAAAAAAAAAAAGCTCAAATCGTCCTCTTGTTAAGACAACAATATAAATATATATTTCCAGTTGTTTGCACTTATCGAATTTAACGTTTAAGGTGAGAAAATCATTTATCTTTCCTTAGCCTTGAATATCGCCAACTGCCTCGGTCGCCATCTTGCGCGCCCCTCTTAATCCAACACTCTCACTAGTATGGAAAGCCAAATGGGTCAGAATACGCGTGCTTTTCAACGCCGTATTAATTTTAAAACGCCGTTTTCATAACGCCGCCAGGCGTTAAATAAGCGCCGTTACGCGTTAAGTTAACGCCAGACGCCACCACGCGTTAAAATAACGCCACACGCCGATAGACGTTAAGTTAACGCGACACGCCACTTAAGATGCAGATTTATTTACTCATCTACATGGACACACCTCTCATGGCTACAAGGACTCTACGGCAAGTCAGAGCATCCAGTTTGCAAGAGCGCGAAGATGGCTAGCCCTTACAATTATACATATAGCTTTTGTCTCATAAAGTTATCACCCCAGGCATGAATAAGTGCAAATTTGGAAAAGATTTTATTCAACAGTTAAATTAATAAGAAAGTAATATTATTATTGTATTATTATATTATATTTTGAGTAGGCTATCATTTCAATTTAATAAATAGTTGGCGATAGTTTCACAAAAATAGAAAATCTGTTTATTTACATTTACATTTACATTTACTCAACCTAATGTTGTTTCAAACCTTATGCTGTATTGCGTTTGAGGAAGATATTTTGAAGAATGCTGATAACCAAACTGTTTTAGTCTGTAAATATATTACGATTCCGATGCAGCTTCTGAAACAAAAGTAGAGCATATGTAACTCTAAATTAAATATCATTTTTCTTATTTATATATATATATATATATATATATATATATATATATATTTATTTATTTATTTATTTATAAACATAAACTGAAATGATAATCATAGCTGAATTAAGCAGAACTGCAGAGCTGACCCCCACTAAAAATAGACTTATGGGAGTCCCCCCTGATATTTTGTATTAGCATCAACAACAAAGGCAAATCTGAATAATAATAATAATAATAATAATAATAATAATAATAATAATAATAATAATAATAATAATAATAATAATAATGCAATTAGGATAGTAAATAAGATTAAACAGACGGAGTATGGGGATTGAATGAAGGCAGTAAATGTTTATTGGTTCACCTCAGATCGTGAAAGCAGGCTGCAGTATTGTCATTCATCATAACAAACAGTGTAGAGATGACTCCCTCGGAAGAAATCCTGCAGGCGCCCCTGAACATATGGACTTAAATTTCAGGAACACTTAATTTGCTCTATTTCTTAAAAACAAATTCAAACAAAGTCACAGCTGATCGCGGTGCATCTCCAAACAAACACACAGCTGTTTCTGAACAACGTTTATGAATGAATCTGCATTTTAGAACAAATCTAGCAAGTCAATGATTTACCCATCACCCATTCATAAAGAGAGTCATTTGCTTTGTGATTCATTGATAAGGCAGTGACATGCTGCCACCTACTGTCGGTTTCAGTTTCATTTGAAAGTATAAATGAGTCATTTAAATCGTTTAATATTTCCATTTTCAAAACTTTATATTTTAAACATTAATTTCATTACATAGTTCTTATGAAATACATTAACGCCACATCCAAGTCTTCTCAAAAAATCTGCATAATCCTTAATGCAACAGCAGAGTTCTGTGTCTTGCAAAGCTGAAATGTTGATGCTGATTTCATTTGACTGGTAACTTATTCTTCTGGATTGTATTTTACTAATTTAATAAAAATTAGATGGAAAATGGGATCAAAAAGCTAAAAAAAAATCAAATATTGCCCTATTAATTTATGTTCCTGAACAAAGAAATATCAAAAAAAGAAAAGCATAGAGGCCTTGATACTGTAACGTTACCTTTTAAAAAACTAATTGCAAACGTTTATGCAAAGTGTATTATGTACAAATAATGCAATACTGTACCACTAAATTAGAAAGGTTTTGAGGGCAAAGCTAATCAGGCCAATGGGAGACAATTAATAATCAGTCTCATTTTATATTAAATCATTCTTTCATTTCACTAATCAATCTTTTTTGTTTTTTTTTATTAAACACAAAGGGGTCATTAATGATGCTTACATTATAGCATGTGCAAATTCACAAACAAAGTATATATAATTTGGCCAAAATTACAGGTACCTATATTAATATTCAAGAATGAACAAATGTACTGTTATTATAGATTACAAAGGTATTTATAATTAAATACATCCAAAAGGTCAGGACTTGCCATACATTTTCTCATTTATTTAACCATTGTAATAATTTCCAAATTTGGACTTATTTGTGTCATTCGATAACTATATTCCCTATATCCATATTTGTAATTGCTTTATTGTAAAATAAATCAGGTAACAACTTTTGAGTATGATTTCAGTTTATCATATGTTATTATGTTTTTAAAAAGGAAGAAAAAGTACCCTCAGAAGATATTTTAGAGCCTAATTGAGTTAAATCTGAAAAAGCAAACAAAATGTAGCTTTAAATATTAATATTTAATTTAGAATTACACATGCTATACTTTTGTTACAGAAACTGCATCTGAATCATTGGGTTGAGTAAATTTAAATAAACATAATTTCTATTTTTGTGAAACTATCACCAACTATTTATTAAATTGAAATGATACTCAAAATATAATATAATAATAAAATAATAATATTACTTTTGTATTAATTTAACTGTTGAATAAAATATTTTCCAAATTTGCACTCATTCGTGTTTTAACTTTATGAGACAAAAGCTATATGTATAATTGTAAGGGCTATACTTGCCATCTTCGCGCTCTTGCAAACTGGATGCTCTGACTTGCCGTAGAGTCCTTGTAGCCATGAGAGGTGTGTCCATGTAGATGAGTAAATAAATCTGCATCTTAAGTGGCGTGTCGCGTTAACTTAACGTCTATCGGCGTGTGGCGTTATATTAACGCGTGGTGGCGTCTGGCGTTTACTTATCGCGTAACGGCGCTTATTTAACACCTGGCGGCGTTATGAAAACGGCGTTTTAAAATTAATACGGCGTTGAAAAGCACGCGTTTTCTGGTCCACTTGGCTTTCCATACACTAGTGCTGCAACAACGCGTCGACGTCATCGATTACGTCGACTACAAAAATACGTCGACGTGCCTGAAATGCGTCGACGCGTCACACTGTTTGTTTACATCTCGTGTAATGACATACTGGGAATGGAGAAGTTGCATTCTATCACAAAAACAGAGACCACAATATTATGTTTTCCAGTATTTTTGATTAAATAAATGCTGTCTTGATGAGTAAAATAAATTCGTTTAAAAAAACATAAAAAATCACTCTGATCCCAACCTCTGACCGGTAGTGTATGTATGTATGTGTGTGTGTGTGTGTGCGTGTGTGTGTGTGTGTGTGTGTGTGTGTGTGTGTGTTATATTATATATACATAGCAAGTTTATTTATATAGCACATTTCATACACAATGGTAATTCAAAGTGATTTACATAAAAGAAAGGAAAATAATCATAAAGAAAAAATATAACAAAAAATAAAACAAGCTATTTTAAAACTTTTATAATGATTTATGAAAAATGTACTTAATTAAAATGAATTTAAAAACAGTTACAAAAATTTTTTACAAAAAAAAAAAACAGTGAAAATAAAGTGCAATCAGTTCGGACATTGCACAGTGCTCATTCAAATTCAATCTCTAATATTGTGTAAAAGAGAAATAATAAGAGGAGTGAAGTTTCCTGCCATTCTTCAGTGTTTGGTCCCCACGTGCGTCTGACGCTCCGCGGTGCATCTCCGCCCCTCACACGCGCGTTTACAGCGCTAAATTAATAATCTTTGCTAATTATTATACATTTACTTCACTGTCAGCTTCAGGTACTTCATTTATTATTGTTCAATGAACTGTTTGAAACTAAAAAAAAGATTGTATTTCAGTAATAATTCAAAATTATCAAAATAAAATATATAAAATAATGGTTTATATTTTAATATCCTTTAAAATATAATTTATTTCTGTGATGTGCAGCTGTATTTTCAGCATCATTCCTCCAGTCTTCAGTGCCACATGCTCTTTAGAAATCATGAAAGTACTTTTTTAAGGATTCTTCGATGTATAATTTTTTTTAAAGAACAGCGTTCATTCAAAATATAAATCTCTTCTAACAATATTAATCTTTGATATCACTTCTTATCAATTTAACACATCCTGAATAAAAGATTCTAAAATCTAATAAAGAATACAATTTCTTATGAAAAAAGAAAGGATAAAAATTTATTGACGCCCAACTATTGAACTGTAGTGAATATTGTTAGAAAATATTTATATTTTAAATAAATGCTCTTCTTTTTAACTTTTTAACTTTTTAAAACTGTGGATAATTCTAATAATAAATCAGGTTATATGATATGATATGATCTGAGGATCATATGACACTGAAGACTGGAGGAATGATGCTGAAAATACAGCTGCACATCAAATGAATAAATTACACCTTCATGTATATTAAAATAGAAAAATGTTAATAATATTTCACAATATTACATGTTTTCCAGTATTTTTGATCAAATAAATGCTGTCTTGATGAGTAAAATAAATTCCTGTAAAAAACATAAAAAATCATTCTGATCCCAAACTCTGACTTACACACTAATCCCCACAATAATAAACATGTAAAATACTTATCTGAGGAGAAAACTATGTTGCATCATAATGAAAGGATGTGTGACGTACGCTTTTCTGTAAACTGAGCCAAACATTTTTTCACTGATTTAGGGTAGAGTAAGAATATTTAGTGTATTGCGCAAGTAAGTTCTTACTTAGATATAATTTTATATGCAATATTACCTTTTCTTTTCACCATCATATTTAAGAGTTCATGATAATTAATGTTCAACTTTATTTCTCAGTTGATTAATCCATTCACAATTCATAAAACACAACACATGCAACTGAGGTACAAGAAGTATTGACATCCAAAAGTCATTGAAATCATTTAAAAATCACATCAACACGTAAAAAAAAAAGCCTCAGGTCAAATATTAATTTATCACAAATGAACTGTTTGACAAACACTTCCTGCTCTGAAGTCCCGATCTGGGTCAACCGAGTCTCGAACATGCTCCGAAGTGCCGATCTGAATCAACCGAGTCGCGAAAATGCTCCGAAGTGCCGATCTGAATCAACCGAGTCGCGAACATGCTCCGAAGTGCCGATCTGAATCAACCGAGTCGCGAACATGCTCCGAAGTGCCGATCGGAATCAACCGAGTCGCGAACATGCTCCGAAGTGCCGATCTGAATCAACGGAGTCGCGAACATGCTCCGAAGTGCCGATCTGAATCAACCGAGTCGCGAACATGATCCGAAGTGCCGATCTGAATCAACCGAGTCGCGAACATGCTCCGAAGTGCCGATCTGAATCAACCGAGTCGCGAAAAGGCTCCGAAGTGCCGATCTGAAACAACTGAGTCGCGAACAGGCTGCGAAGTCCCGATCTCAAAACTTCAACCAAAGAATGTAAAAAAATAACTCTATTTCTCTAATAACTCTACAACTCTATGAAAGACTCAGATCACGTATCTTAAAATAAATCGCTATAGTAAAAGAGAAATAATAAGAGGAGTGAGTTTCCTACTGTTCTGCTGTGTTTGGGCTTCACGCACGTCTGACGCTCAGCGGCTTGTCTCCGCCCCTCACACGCGCGTTTACAGCGCTAAATTAATCATCTTTGCTAATTATTATACATTTACTTAATTGTCAGCTTCAGGTACTTCATTTATTATTGTTCAATGAACTGTTTGAAACAAAAAAAGGTTGTATTTCAGTAATAATTCAAAATTATCAAAATAAAATATATAAAATAATGGTTTATATTTTAATATCCTTTAAAATATAATTTACTTCTGTGATGTGCAGCTGTATTTTCAGCATCATTCCTCCAGTCTTCAGTGCCACATGATCTTTAGAAATCATGAAAGTATGATGATTTATTATTAGAACTATTAATAGTTGTGCTACCAAATATTATTTTGGAATCTGCGATACTTTCTTAAGGATTCTTCGATGTATCATTTTTTTTAAAGAACAGTGTTTATTCAAAATATAAATCTCTTCTATTAATCTTTGATATCACTTCTTATCAATTTAACACATCCTGAATAAAAGATTCTAAAATCTAATAAAGAATACAATTTCTTATAAAAAAAGAAAGGATAAAAAGTTACTGAAGCCCCACTATTGAACTGTAGTGAATATTGTTAGAAAATATTTATATTTTAAATAAATTTCTTCTTTTTAACTTTTTATTCATCAAAGAATCCTGAAAGAAGTATCACAGTTTCAGCAGCACAACTCTGATAATAAATCATATTATTCTGATTTCTGAAGATCATGTGACACTGAACACTGTAAGGAATGATGCTGAAAATCTCAGAAATAAAACAGATTTTAATGTATATTAAAATAAAAATAATGTTGTTTTACTTCATAATAATATTTCACTTTTTTTTCCTGTATTTTTGATCAAATAAATGCAGTTTTGATGAGTAAACTCCGGTAAGAAAAAACAACAACATAAAAAATCATTCTGATCCCAAACTCTGAAGTGTGTGTGTAGCACTTACACACTAATCCCTACAATAATAAACATGTAAAATACTCATCTGAGGAGAAAACTATGTTGCATCATAATGAAAGGATGTGTGACTTACACTTTTCTGTAAACTGAGCCAAACATTTTTTCACTGATTTAGGGTAGAGTAAGAATATTTACTGCATTGCGCAAGTTAGTTCATACTTAGATATAATTTTATATGCAATATTACCTTTTCTTTTCACCATCATATTTAAGAGTTCATGATAATTTATGTTCAATGCTCCGAAGTGCCGATCTGAATCAACCGAGTCGCGAACATGCTCCGAAGTGCCGATCTGAATCAACCGAGTCGCGAACTTGCTCCGTGCCGATCTGAATCAACCGAGTCGCGAAAAGGCTCCGAAGTGCCGATCTGAATCAACCGAGTCGCCAACATGCTCCGAAGTGCCGATCTGAATACTTCGACCAAAGAATGTAAAAAATAACTCTATTTCTCTAATAACTCTACAACTCTATGAAAGACTCGCTAAATCGCTATAGTAAAAGAGAAATAATAAGAGGAGTGAAGTTTCCTTCTGTTCTTCAGTGTTTGGTCTTCACGTGCATCTGATGCTTGCAACGCGTCTCCGCCCCTCACACGTGTGTTTACAGCGCTAAATTAATCATCTTTGCTAATTATTATACATTTACTTCATTGTCAGCTTCAGGTACTTCATTTATTATTGTTCAATGAACTGTTTGAAACAAAAAAAAAGGTTGTATTTCAGTAATAATTCAAAATTATCAAAATAAAATGTATAAAACAATGGTATATATTTTAATATCCTTTCAAATATAATTTATTTCTGTGATGTGCAGCTGTATTTTCAGCATCATTCCTCCAGGCTCTTTAGAAATCATGAAAATATGATGATTTATTATTAGAACTATTAATAGGTGTGCTACCAAATATTATTTTGGAATCTGCGATATTTTTTTAAGGATTCTTCGATGTATAATTTTTTTTAAAGAACAGCGTTTATTCAAAATATAAATCTCTTCTAACAATATTAATCTTTGATATCACTTCTTATCAATTTAACACATCCTGAATAAAAGATTCTAAAATCTAATAAAGAATACAATTTCTTATAAAAAAGAAAGGATAAAAATTTACTGAGCCCAAACTATTGAACTGTAGTGAATATTGTTAGAAAATATTTATATTTTAAATAAATGCTCTTCTTTTTAACTTTTTATTCATCAAAGAATCCTGAAAAAAGTATCACAGATTCCAAAATAATGTTTATCAGTAAAACTGTGGATAATTCTAATAATAAATCATCATATTATTCTGATTTCTGAGGATCATATGACACTAAAGACTGGAGGAATGATGCTGAAAATACAGCTGCACATCACATGAATAAATTACACCTTCATGTATATTAAAATAAAAAAAATGTTAATAATATTTCACAATATTACGTTTTCCAGTATTTTTGATTAAATAAATGCTGTCTTGATGAGTAAAATAAATTCCTTTAAAAAAACATAAAAAAATCATTCTGATCCCAACCTCTGACCGGTTGTGTGTGTGTGTGTGTGTGTGTGTTATATATATTATATATACATAGCAAGTTTATTTATATAGCTTATTTCATACACAATGGTAATTCAAAGTGCTTTACATAAAAGAAAGGAAAATAATCATAAAGAAAAAATATAACAAAAAATAAAACAAGCAATTTTAAAACTTTTATAATGATTAAAAACAGTTACAAAATTATTTTACATAAAAAAAAAAACAGTGAAAATATAGTACAATCATTTCGGACATTGCACAGTGCTCATTCAATAAATGCACAGCTAAACAGATGAGTTTTAAGTCTAGATTTAAATGTGACTAGTGTTTTAGCACATCTGATCTCTTCTGGAAGCTGATTCCAACTGCGAGCGGAATAGAAACTAAAAGCAGATTCCCCTTGTTTTGTGTGAACCCTTGGTATTTCTAACTGCATTACTTGAGGATGTGCTAATTGCCTTCCTGATATTGATGATCTTTTCAGAAAAGAAGGATGCAAACTCATTGCATTTGCTGTCTGAGAGCATTTCACTGGGAATCTGACTTCAGTCTATGTCTCGTAACTTTGAACGCTCCTCTGGTTTCAGTTGTGTTTTTGTTTATTTTGGTGACGTATAAATAAAGTCTTCCCATCTGCCTGCACTTGAGTCTTCGCCTCTTGCGATGCGTGACATTACATCCTTAATAACACTGGATGAAAAGTTTAGAGCCCTACCAGGGGCGTATCATTGAAATTCGTCCCCCGCACTTTTTCGGTCAAGTTTTTATCATAGAGGTTTTCAAGAGCTGGTGTGAATAAATATAGATTTAAACTCAAAGAGACGGGACAGTCTACATATGATTTGATATTTAATTCGGACCCAGAATACAGTGAGGTGGACATCACAGATCGCAAACACTCCTGCAGTGTGCGTTTCATTCATTCATTCATTCATACTCGAAGCCAAAAAAAAAATTTTTTGTAGTATATAAACAAATCATTATTATTTGTTATTGTCCAGCAGTTATAGATTTCAAAGCCATTTAAAAGCTAGAAATTTGAGAAAAAATAAAATTGCATATAGTATCTACGACCAGTCAAAAGATTTTGAACAGTAAGCTTGTTAATATTTTTTAAATAAGTCTCTTCTGTTCACCAAGCCTGCATTTATTTGATCCAAAGTAAAGCAAAACAGAAAATTGTGAAATATTTTTACTAACCTATTTAAATTAACTGTTTTCTATTTGGATATATTTCAAAATGTAATTTATTGAGATTTCAAAACTAGATTTTTAGTATCATTACTCCAGTCACACAATCCTTCAGAAATAATTCTGATATTCTGATTTGCTTCTCAAAAAAAAAAAAAAAACATATTATAATAATGTTGAAACCAGCGGAGTAGATTTTTTTCAGGTTTCTTTGATCAATAGAAAGTTCAGAAGAACAGCATTTAATTTGAAATAGAAATCTTTTGAAAAAATATTTCTTTATCATCACTTTTGATCAATTCAAAGTGAAGTGAAATACAGCCAAGTATGGTGACCCATACTCAGAATTCGTGCTCTGCATTTAACCCATCCAAAGTGCACACACAGTGAACACCCACCCAGAGCAGTGGTCATCATTTGCTGCCCGGGGAGCCGTGGTGTTGCTGGCCTGAGACTCGAACCCACAAAAGAGTCCTTGCTAGATATAAGTGTTAATTTCTATAATTTGTTTTCCAAAAAACAAAAATTATATATTGACTCTTTTTGAATGATATAGTGTATTATGTTGCAAAAGCTTTTTATTTCACATAAATGCTGATCTTTGGATCCTTATATTTATCAAAGAATACTGCTTTTTTTAAAAAGAAAAATAATAATGTTTTAAATATTGATAATCAGCAAATCAGCATATTATGATTTCTGAAGGATGTGACACTGAAGACAGGATTAAAATGCTGAAAATACAACTTTGATCGCACAAATAAATTACATTTTAAAATATATTCAAATAGGGGAAAAAATATTTCACAATATTACTGTTTTTGCTGTACTTTGGATCAAATAAATGCAGGCTTGGTGAGCAGTAGAGACTTCTTTAAAAACAAAATATCTTACAGTTCAAAAACTGTTGATTGGTAGGCTATATAGATTACAAATGTTTACATATATATATATATATATATATATATATATATATATATATATATATATATATATATATATATATATATATATATATATAATCTCTGTGCCCCTCACTTCTGAAAAGATGGCTACGCCCCTGCTTCATATTGATTCAGTGTTTTATTTTTGTCGTCGTCATTTGTTAATTATTTAAGTATAACAAATATTTATTTAGCTATTTATTGTAGGCCTATTTTATGTTTTTTACTTAGCCTATATTATATTTATATTATTATTTTCTGTCCTGTTACATTGTTTGGGCTATCTGTTCTGGTCCGGGTTTCCCGATAACAATGTAGCCTAGCCTATCTTAGCTCTTAAAAGCGCTTTCTACGTGCAAGTTTACGAACGTTAGCCGCAATTATACACTACTGTGTTCTACTTGAGTCGCTGTCCATTCGCAAAGTTCTGAACTTGGCTATACTAACCTTATATGGAAAGTGAAAAAAAAAGTGAAGTGACATTCAGCCAAGTATGGTGACCCATGCTCAGAATTTGTGCTCTGCATTTAACCCATCCGAAACGCACACACACACACAGCAGTGAACACACACACACACACACACACACACACTGTGAGCACACACCCGGAGCAGTGGGCAGCCATTTATGCTGCGGCGCACGGGGAGCAGTTGGGGGTTCGATGCCTTGCTCAAGGGCACCTAAGTCGTGGTATTGAAGGTGGAGAGAGAACTGTACATGCACTCCCCCCACCCACAATTCCGTCCGGCCCAAGACTAGAACCCACAACCCTTCAATTGGGAGTCCAACCCTCTAACCATTAGGCCACGACTTGGAATCGTATTCTGAACGTTTAACCGAACAATCATCATTATATATATATATATATAATGACATTCTATATAGATAGATCATTGCAGCTAACATTATAGGGTAGAATGTCATTCTATAGGCTATAGATCATTGGAGCTAACTGACTATTGCCGTATCCGGTCGGCAAAACAGCAAATTTCAGCGCTGTCTTCTGTTCCTCTTTTAGATAAAAACCCAAGTCTAAATCGTTCAATGTCATATAGATCTTTCAGATTTAGGTCTGGATTTCCATGCTGGATTCCCTTCCCCCCCCCCCCCCCCCCCCCCAGTAATTATGGTAGCTATAATATCTAATAATATGAAAGAAAAAATAAAACTTTTCTTGTCCACTTACCACCAGAACGTGCTTTTAGCATACCCATGCGTTCATTTGGACATTTGGTTCTTTTGTTTTAATAGAGGTTTTAATCATTTGCCTGCACTGCCGCATTTCAGAGCTTCCTAATTCGTCCCACCGAGAGCAGAGACTTCATTACCCATACACCCTTGAGTTTTACAAGTGAAAAGCGCATGCGTCGCTTTTCCCGCTGTCAGTGTCAACAACTCAACGTGGCCGGAGAGGGTGTGTGAAACACTCGGCTCAGTAAAAATACAAATACAGTGAACAACACTTAATATGCTCTCCTGGCTTCAGACTCTGAGTACTAAAAGAACAAGGTCAGAATCAGCTGATTCGCTGGCTGACACCCCACCAAGCCGGAATGATATCGCTGGAGGTCAGACGCAAGCTAATGAAGTAATGTCTAAAGTAACTCTTTCCAAGGGTGTTTTTTCAAAATCCTTTTGCACATTTTATTTAGGTTCAGTAGTTCTTTCTAGGTCAAGCAAATCCACAAACTAATGAAAGGATTTATTATTAAAGTCGCCTGTTGACTGCTGTATATAAAAGCCTTTCCATATAGTTGTTGTTACCTCAGGAGATGAGGGGAGTCATCAAAAAAAAAAAAAAAAAAAAAAAAAACTATTTTGGCCCACTTAAAGCACTGAATAAATATGCACCGTTTTATTTATTTATTATGTATTGATTTATTTCATTTTATTTATTAACCTTTTTTAAATGCATTTACAGCACTAATAAAATATTTAAATTTGATTTCAGTTTATTTTTAAAATGTTAAATATAAATCAAGCCAATTACATATGAACAAATCCCTCAGTAAAAAGCTTTAAATATAGAGAGGAATAAAACTGTTAAGTTTGTTGAATGTAAGTGTTACTGAAGTGGGCTATTTTTATTTATTTTATTATATTTTATTTAACATCACTCTATTGTCCCTGTCTTTTCTGCTCTGTTGTCACGCTGTCATTTCCTGATCCAACTCTGGGTGGAGACACATGATCATCTTATTTTCATGCTGCTCTTGATTCTCCATTAGAAACAGCATCACCACATCAAGTATGTTCATGTCTCATCGTCTGTTATTTATGCAGGAAATATTTCAGGACTGTAATCCTGTTCATTTCCCGACAGAAAACTGATTTTCTAATTCTAGTTCTTCTTAGAAAAACCCTGCTGATCAGTGACCAAACTTTACATGCATAGGATTCAAGATTCAAAGAATTTATTTGTCAAGTGCACATTGAGGAAACCTGGTCCCCTGTACAATTAAATCATTTATTTATTTAGTTTATTGAGTACTTATGCATCTTAGAAATGTTATCAATGAAACTGGGTTATGAAAGTTCACAGCAAAATTATTGATAAATATATATTTATCATGAATAAAGAACTTTTTTTTTTTTTACTATAGTTTAGTGTTTTGTTGTTGTTGTTGTTGTTTTGCATCTAACATTAATTTCATGCCAATTAAGAACATTTCTGTTTTTTATTCTCTTATATTCCCATGCATGCTCACTACATATATTTCTACTTTTAGTGTCAGGTGTCTGAATATCTGACTGTGTCACGGATGGCTTTACTCCACAGAGAAACTTTTCCACAGTCGTGCAGATCCTGCCGGGGCTGGAGAACGTGATTATGAGCCAATTACCGCTAAGAAACGAAATGGCACATAATGCCTTTGTCTGAATTCTCTCGAAGTGATAAATTATCCTGCGCTGAGAGAGTCATAACCTCATAAGCTCCACTGGATTTGTTATTTTTGCTGAATCTTATCTGGCGTCTCCAGCAGCTGAAATGTTAATTGCATGTCCGTTAAACTGATTAAACACCAACTCGGTTTAAAAGCATCACAGGGTTAGAATCGACGTTCAGTATTTTGTGCAGAAACAAAGCAATGTTGGTTATATTTGGCGTGAAATGAAATTTCATGAAGAATGTTTTTCATAAGCCATGCTTGTTGGGGTTTTAATTAGTTTGACAGTATTTCTCTTGTCTTGTGGGGTTTGTGTGTGGATGTGTTGAATGCAGGCGTGGAAGCATCTCTTGCTGAAGGTGTGCGAGGATCTGGAGGAGATCAGGGCTTTACACGTCAGATGGTTTAACCTTCCTTTTGATCTTAAATATAAGAAACCAGATTTATCAAATATCAAAGAACTCTCAAATTGGACACCAAGGTTCTTCACCACAGATTTATAGTAGGGAACTAAATTGCCCAAGTCAAAAGAGTTTTGAATGTCAGGAGCCCTGAACCAGATGATTTCAGTTTTGCTTTCATTCGAATTCAGATCATTTTGTGATATCAAAGATCTAATTTCATGTAAACAATTCAAAAGCGACTCAAAATAGCTTTTATGCAAAGGTTGATACACCTGAGTGTCATCTGCGTAACAAAGAAAATATATTCCATGATTATGATGACATTCAGAACCTAGGGAAAATATATAATGAAAACAAGAGTGGGCCGAGAATGGAGCCTTGTGGAACTCCACTAGATATTAGGGACGTGTTAGAGTAAGGTTCACCAAAAAAAAAAAAAAGGATTAGAACCTTTGCATCTTTTTTAGACGAGAGACAATAATATTGTGATCAATGGTATCAAATGCTGCACTGAGATATAGTAAAACTATAACCAAAGTCAAGAAAAAAAAACACAAAAGACCAATAATAACACTTCCTCCAGTGAAAAAGTGCATCTTCTGTTGTCTCTCGCATCAAAATCCAGCCACATATATGTTTAGAGCTGTTTTGGCTTGTAAACTGTGTTTGATCTGTGCAGATGTCTCTCCTGATTCAGTCCAAATCCATTTTTCACTGGAGGAAGTGTTATTCTGGATTATGGACTTGAATATTTGTTAAAAAAAAAAAAAAATCTTAATGCTGGATATGTTTCATATTTTGTATTCTCCAGATGTTAACTGATGGACTGGAGTGCTGTGGATTATTATTGTGATGTTTTCATCAGCTGTTCAGACTCTCATTCTGACGGCACCCATTCACTGCAGAGCATCCATTGATGATTGATGAGACTCTGATGCACTGCTACATTTCTCCAAATCTGATGAAGAAAAAAACTCACTCCTAATCATGCATGGCTTCATTTTCAGATAAACTATTCCTTAAAGCCTTAACATTACTAATATCGACCCAACTTGTGCTCACGCTCAAGTTCGCTGCAGGACAGACATCTGTGGAGGGTCAGAGGTCACGAACAGTCAGATGTGGCAGTAATGATGCAGCTGGTGTGTGTGTTTGTGGAGCAGATGGTGTGTGATTGGAGATGTTTGGGGTCTGTGCCAGGAGCCGCAGGGCTGGTTTTGGAGGTGGACACAGCACACAGAATAAGGTCAGTCGCACACACATTTACATACTTTTCATCTTTATGATTCGATCTGTATTTCTGGAATTAAAATGTTGTTTTATATGTGTGATTGAGTTGATGATTCATAGCGACTAGTATTGGTTGTTCAGAAACCTAAATGGTGTTTTAGAGTTTTTAATAGAAATAGAAAAAGGCTCAGTAAATTAAGAAAACATCTTCATCAGTTTGAGAGCACATGTGCTGCAAATACTCACAGCACACACAATTAAGAACAGGCTGCAAAAACACACAGCAAATACTCATAACACCAACAAATGTAATAATAATCGCCATATAAACATTGTATGGGTCAAAATTATTGATTTTTCTTTTATGCCAAAAATCATTGGGATATTATGTAAAGATCATGCTCCATGAAGACATTTTGTAAATTTCCATAAATATATCAAAACTTAATGTTTGATTAGTAATATGCATTGCTAAAAACTTAATTTAGACAACTTTAAAGATGATTTTCTCTCTCTCTCTCTCTCTCTCTCTCTCTATATATATATATATATATATATATATATATATATATATATATATATATAATATTATTATTATTATTATTATTAAATTTTTTTTTTTTGCTCCCTCAGATTCCAGATTTTCAAATAGTCGTATCTCAGACAAATATTGTCCTCCTAACAAACCACACATCAATGGAAAGATGATTTATTCAGCTTTCAGATGTATAAAATATAGAGCGCACTACAAAAACAGAAACACAGGAAATGAAGAAAACAAATAATGCACTGGAAGTAGCACAGACCACAGAGAGGTCCCCAACAATGCTTACAAATATTAACAATGGTTTTATTATAGTAAAAGTAGTTACCATGCATTGATTTCCATTTGTATATCCACAGTTGTACAAATACCATGGTTAGTTTATCGCCATGGTTCATGATTTATTTTTTATTGAATAATAAATGTGTATATCATATATAGTCGATTTATTTAATTATTTTAATAATAAAAACATGGTTATTTTTTCCCGTTAAACAGTTCTGATGTGGTCTGTGCCTATTTGCAGTGTGCTTTGGTTGTGTTGTGAGTATTTTCCGCAAATGTTCTGTCAAACAGATGATGTTTTCTTAATTTGCAGGTGATTTTTCTATGTGCATGTGTGTTTTTTCTTCATTTGTGGTGCGTTGAGCTCTCTGGGCCACCGTACATAACTCCTTCAGACACTCCAGCTGTCTCCATCTGAGGAGAGATGAAGATGTCCACAGTCACTCTTCGATGAGGAATTAGTGCTCTGTGCCAGAAAACATGATAATTTTCCTATAAATACTGTGAAAGCACAAGACATGGGAGTTTTCAGTGGGGATTTTGCTTATTTTAGGATATGGAGGTGTTTTTTTAAACTTAAGTGTTGTGAGCTTTGTCAAGTAACCTTAGCTGGTTTTGGTCTGATGATGATTTTCTTCAAATACTTTTATAGTTTTTGACAGCTACACAACCAAATAATGCAGTCTGTAAATGTATAGATTTGTTGATAATTATTGAGAAATTAAGAGTTCAGATGCAAAAGCATCTAAGTGCCATATACATTTTTTTTTCTAAATTTGTAAATTTTTTCTCAATCTCTTGTGTTTATGTTCAGTTATTTTACAGCCTGACCAAAACACTCATTTTAGAAGAACATCTTAAATGACACTTAAAGCCTTTTGCATCTGAACTCTTCACATTATTAATTATATTAATGCATTTAAACTATTTGAGATCAAAAACCTTGAAATAATGCATTATGAACACCTCCAGAGAAAATATACCTTTAATAACAGTAAATGTGGTAGCCGATAATTCTACACTGAATCTTAAAAGATTTACATACTGCTTTTGCATACATTTCAATATTTAACTCCTTCCATTTCCATTTCTCCATTTTGTGGTGCACTTTAAATTGAAACACTTTTATTTAACTGTTTTAAAATTCACCTACACATCTTTTGCATTAGAATTCAGTTAAACTCAATGGTCACACTGTGGAAACTGAAAATGTTATCAGATGCATTGTCAATAAGATTCTTCTTAACTTAAAAGGATAGTAAATGTTGGCCTCCGTTGATTTCTATAGTATGGAAAATACTTTGAAAGTCAGTAGGGACCAGAAAGTGTTTGTTTACCCAATATTCTTCAAGAGACCTTCTTTTGTGTTCAACACGAGAAAGAAATTCAGTTTTGGTGTTCAGGTTGCAGTGTGTACATAATACTTCAGACTTGAATAGAACCAATTCATGTACTTGTTTTACACTGCAGGATTACTAATGTATTAAGTTAGGTGTTAACAGCCCATTAATCAGACTGAGAGCTAATAAATTGCTTAAAATTGAATGAAAACTTCTCATTTTAATGCAGCGTTTTTCAGGTATGCAAAATACATGTTCAGACATTTTCCATCTTCACCTTTGACCTGTGATGGACTAACAGCTATCATTTTATGACATTTTATGTTTCATCCTTTGAATCTGATGGCTCAGTTAAAAGTTTGGAATAATTATGATTTAATGTTTAAAATAACTGCATTTAGTGTAAATATCTGTTAAAGTGTAATTTATTTATGTGATCAAAGCTGAGCTGATCCCTTTTATTTTTTCAGGATTGACTGATTATTATTATTATTTTGTTAAATTATAAATGTCTTTACTGTCACTCCTGATCAATTAAATTAATACCAGATAAATAAAACCATGAATACTTTTCTCTCTTTTTTATGGAAGCCTTATCCCAAACTTTTGATCGATATGTATCAAGGTGTCCACAAAAAATATTGAGCAGCACAACTGTGTTCAACATTGATAATAATCAGAAATGTTTTTTGAGCAGAAAATCATCATACTTTCACGATTTCACAGCTGTTTTACTGTATTTTTATAAATGAAATGGAGCCTTGGTGAACAGAAGATACTTTTTCAAAACATAATTATACCAATCTTTGTCCTGTAGTTTACTGGGCATTCGAATTTTGCAAAGAAAAAAAAAAGCAAATAAAATATCTGTGCTTCTGACATGTCAGCAAGAATTTGACCTTCTTCTTTTTATATAACAATAAGTATCGCACTGATAAGCCGTTCGTATTTTATTCAGTAACACAGCAGCACCGTGATTTTCGCCTAAAAGGTTTTCTTTAAAACCATCAATGCGTTCGCTGATCTGAAATAAGATTCATTTGCATTTAGATCCACGCAATGCTGCATCGTATGACGTCACAGTCGAGTTAAATAATGCGCGTTCGAGCTGCGGTTAGTTTGGGAGTTTCACGCGGAGGCGAGGAAGCGCGTCAGATCCTCGTCATTGTTCCTCGGCGGATCAAAGCGCTTCAGACAAAGGCTTTAATTGCGACTCAACAGCTCGAGCTCCTGCACTATAGATCAGTGATAAAGGAAACAGTCAACGTGCCTTTATCATCATTCATTGTCCAGCTAAACGATCCTTTCCAAGCCTCTGTCTCTCATCCACAGACATTCAAATACAGTCTGATAAAACCAAATCCCTGATTAACTGCAGACCTCTGTGCCACAGCCGCCTGACATGCCATTATTTCAGATTTATCAGTAATATTATTGAATCACGGGCTTTGTTTCATCATGAAACCTCAAATAAACATGCAACTAGAAAAAGACTTTTGAACTGAGTAGCCTATTTATAGTCCCCTCCAACACATTTTGGCATGTAATATATTTTTATATATAAAAAACTGCCAAGCATGCACTTAATTTGAATTTGAATGAAGACTAGCTATTTAAACTGATTGAGTTCTAGTTTCAGCTTTTTTTGTTTGCATAAATTCTGCTTTAAAATGTTTAAGCATGTGTAACATGCATAACCCTACATGCACGTGTGTGCGTGTGCATAATGGAAATTTTATATAAAACAAATCAATGCAAGTAAACTTTGCACAGGTTAAAGGGTTGGTGAAGTGAGATGTTTTCACTGTCTCTAGTAGTTGTGTTGAATCAGTAGATCAGGCTTAAGCTTGTCCGGGTTTGAGTTTGCATTTGAACTGCTGGTCAATCAAAGTTAATTGTGTTGCTACTGTAATCCCTTTGATCGTGATGTTTGCCGACCGCGCCAAACGATGCTGTGATGGTCAGTGGCGCCAGAGACTCCACAGGCAGCAGCATGTGTTAATACACCAGCATTTGAACGAGTCAATTCACCTTAGGTTGAGTGTGTGTGTGTGTTGGAGACACTGCAGCACTGAAAAACAGACTTGTAAGGAAAATAATGAGGAAGAGACAGCATATATATATATTATAGTTATTATTATATATTTATTGCATTTATAATTTTATTTCAGAATTAACTTGAAATCCAAAAGGTAAAAAGCTGCTGATATATAATTTTTTCTAAATTTACTCAGTATGTTGAAGTGGGTTGTAGAAAAAAATACGGTCCATAATTTTCGTTTTTATAAAGTTCCGACCATTTAACTTTCTAAAAGTAACTTTGTTTTATCATTTAATTTACATAGTTATAATTTGTTTAATCAAGTATTTATATTTTCGAAATGAAAGTGCAAAAGTTTGAAGGTAAAATAATTCAAATACAAGGATTTATTAGCGGGATATGGTTAAATTAAAACATTAAATTTTTCTTTTACTAAAGTTATGTTGTGACTTATAACAATTTCTGTTTTCTATGTCATTATTTTATATGATTTTCAGCATCATTCCTCCAGTCTTCCGTGTCACATGATCTTCAGAAATCATGAAAATATGGTGATTTGCTCCTCAAGAAACATTTCTGATTATTATCAATGTTGAAAACCGTTGTGCTGCACAATATTTAAACCGTGATATATAAGCAATCAACGCCTATTTCGCATGATATAAGAGTCAAAATACAATAATATGATTATCAATTACATTAACAATTGGTGTAAAATATTGACAAAGTTTTACTAATCTTTTAAGGTCATTGTTTTTAGGTTTCTTGGCTTTAAGCTTTAAATTCTCAGTATAATAGTTGCAATTATTCCTTAGATGCGCCACTCAGATCCAGTTGTTCTGACACTCCATCAATGCAGACAGCTGGATGAGCCAGAGGTTCCCACAGACAAGCTGGCGCCAGGCTTTCACACAATCACAGGATGTGTAAATACTTCAGTAACGACCCATTAGGCCTAATGATTGAGAATCGATCAGGCGTTAACTCCTCCATGCATATGTTAATGTAATGCGGGACGGGCCTATATATATCCAGGCCGCTTCTGGAGGCCTGACAAACACTCTTGGATTGTACTCGGATAGATTTACATCTTGAGACACACAGACAGCAATCATGGTCAAGAAGTTTTCTGTGGACTGGCTCGCTCAAAGCTTTCACGATTCGCCGCATCAAGACGTTCTGGAGCCGGAGAAACAGACGCACAGGCCACACGTACCGTGCGTGGTTCAACCGAGACCTCCAACATCATATGACAAGGTTTATTTGCAGCCAAAACCAAAGGTTAACAAGAAAGCTGAAGAGAAACCAGAGACCGGTAAAGAGAAGGAGGGCACAACCCCTGTTACCCAAAGAAGCTGCTCATCTCCAAGCTGTAAGTTTACGCGCTTCAATGCATTTTCAGTTTTTATTCGTGTGAATGACAACAGAGCGTGTTTTAATGTTTAATTACATGTTCAGTTTCAGAAAACAGCGGCTATTCGTCTGGTTACGAGAGCGAAGCAACTGCGTCTGAATGCGCGTCCGTCGAAGATGCGCACGAGACCGAGAAAGACGCGGCCACGCGCAGAATCAGAACCAAATTCACTCCGGAACAGATCGACAAACTGGAGAAAATCTTCACCAAGCACAAATACTTGGACGCGGGAGAGAGAGTGAAAACGGCTTTGAAACTCAATCTGTCAGAAACTCAGGTGAGACGCGCGCATTAAACCCTGGGCTTTCTCCAAATGCATTAATGAGAATATAAAGCCTTCTCTTATACAACGAAAAGACTAGTCAGTTTGATAAAATGTCATGGAATTGGCAAATAACACTTATATATAAATATATAAATATATTTTTTTTTGTTACAAAGGCTTCTTCAATAATTGTATTTGAAATGTTTCGAAAAGTAACTTTTTGAAAAGTAGAACGCATTTTAAATGTATCATTTTGTTCTTTAGGTCAGAACAGAATTAACGTTTATGTTCTTAAAGTCAGAACAAAAGTAACTTTTTGAAAATAGAACGCATTTTAAATGTATCTTTTTGTTCTTTAGGTCAGAACTTGGTTCCAGAACCGCAGGATGAAGCTGAAGCGGGAAGTGCAGGAGATGCGCGCGGACTATCTGCTGCCTCAGATGGTTCTTTCGCACGTGCTTCCGGTTCAGTACCAATGCTACGACAGACAGCGACTTCCGTTTCCGCCTCCCGGCGGGCTGATGCAGCAGATGATGCCGCTGGTTTCTCATCATCAGCTCGTGATGCCCAGGCAGCATTACTTCTGAAGAAGACACATCCAGAGACCCAATCCTCTGAAACACTTAAATTCTGTGTGCAATATCTCAATATATGTACAGTTATGTTTTTTGTAATGTTTAATTGAATAGAAGAGTTTATTTATTATCAGAAATAAAGTATGTTCAATAGCTAAGTTTGCGTTCCTGGTGATTTGTCCGTGTTCATCTGATAAGATTGGTTTCAGAAGTGAATCGATCTGAAATATCTGTTGTTCAAATGCGTTTCATCTTAATCAGTTTCCTTTGAAGTCTACAGATACTGTGACATGCACTCAACCGAGTGACTCCATTTAGACTTTATTCAGGAATTCGGTGTTTTCTTGGATCATGTCACATACTCTGCATAAGTTAAAGAATAGCATACATACAGGCTCACATTATTACCCAGTAAAATTTACAAACTGAAGCTAGTTACTGTCCCACACAGAAATATAATGCAAATCAACACTTGTTATACCCAAAGAACAATATGCGTGCTTCTTTTTAAAATTGTTATTTTTCACTGGGTATTTAATATGCTATTTGTTGCCACATGGAAAAGGAGGTTGCATATACTCCTACAATAATGCAAGTGATATTTAAATCAAATGTAGGCGCCAAAGAAACCCTTAACAAACCCATCAGTGCATTGATCTGCGGCCTCACACTGCGCGCGACCCCGCGCACTTCAAACGAGACCTAACGAGCAGATCATGGTCAACAATTAGTCCTAATTAAGTCGCCCATTGATGAGTTTACACTCTCAACAGACTGGCTCCAGTGTGTCTGGGCTCTGTGTGTGTGTGTGTGTGAGTATTGATCTCCCTCTAATATCAACCCCATGATAACATTAAGACTAACTAAAACTCGCCACTGAAGGCCAGTGGAGATTAATAACTCCTAATCATTTTGCAAAATCAATCATTCTTGCAGGTTTCATAGAGTGACGATTTTATCTACTGCACACCATTATTAAAGTTCTAATGAAATTATAATAATAATCTAAAATAATAATGCTATAAAAATATATAATGATGTATCTTGCATTATAGTTTCTTCAGAGGAGTATTTTGGTTTATGGATTCATTAAATCATTAATAATAAATAAGTATGCATGTAAGTATCACAACATTATATATTACATAAAATAAAATACAATACATATAATCAGTTTATCTGTCTGTCATTTAATTATAGTTGCATTAGGTTCTTCAGATGAATATTTTGGTTTCTGTATTTATAAAATCACAAGTAAAACAAGTAATCGATTTATTTGAACATGTAATGCAACATTATATGATACAATCATTTCATTTATTAATTTATTTATTGTTGCATAGGTTCTTCAAATGTGTATTTTGGTTTCTGGATTCACCAAATCACCAGTAAGTAAATTAATGTAGATCTTGATGTTACATTGTAGGTTCTTTAGATTCGTATTTTGTTTCTGGATTTGTTAAATCAACATTTATTTATTTGTTTGTTTGTTTATGTTGAATTCTAGTTGCCTCGTGTAAGTATTTTGTACATTGACTGAATTCATCATCAGTAGCTGTGTTTTTTCTTTCCTTTAAGAAGTAACAGATTCTGTTGAACTTATGCAACATAAGTGTTTTTAATAAAACTGAACATGTGGATGGAATTTATCTCATTGATTTTAAATGTAATTTTAACTAATGTCTAATTTTCATTTTCAACTTCTGACATGCATTCTTAAAATGCACTTAACTATCCAGGGGTAGCTTTATAATTTAGCATCTCATGTGTGAGTTTGTGAGCCGCCAGAGACGCATTTCAACGCTTGCCATTAGAAGTAAAACGCTTTCATAGCCTTCCAGTGACAGAAGGCAAAGGAGGAGACACTCAGACCCATAATATGCGAAGATGCATTTAATGTAATAAACAAGCGTGCTGAATTGACACATAATGGGGATCAAGAGTTAATCCGACAGTGATCCGCCCAAAGCCGCCCTCTCTTTCATCTCCCCGTTATCTGCCGATGGATGACGCTTGTCTTGAGTGGATGATGTTGCTCTCCGTCAATTGATTGTATCAGTGCATTGATGACTCTTCTCAGGTACTTGAGGTGAACACACGAGGTGCTCAGACTCGCTGGCGCCTGGATATCACAAGTACACCGAACGTGTGAACAAGCCCATTGCGACACCCATTAACTTCAATTACAGAGTTATAATTCCGCTGAGAGTCGCTTTACTCATGCAGATGAGCGGAGAAGCTCCTATAAAGTCAGGCCACTGACCAGATGAGCTACAGCTGATCAAATTATTAGGAAACATCATGTTCAAGAAGTTCTCCGTGGAGTGGTTGTCCCAGAGCTTCCATGCTCAAGATCTGGAGCAGGAGAAACGAGTCACAGTAAGCGCTCGTGATGAGTTCAGTGATGCTCGTCACGCGTCTTCAGAAACGCTTGGAGAAGGAGAAACCAAGGCCCTGTCTTCTCCTACAAGTAAGTACGAGCTTCTGGTGTTCAGTAACTGTTCAGTGTGTTTCTGGGTTGGTGATGGATCTAACAGGTCGTTTCTCTCGTATCAGACAGCTGTGGCTACTCCTCGGCCTCTGAGAGCGATGAGAGCGAAGGAGAGTCCGCGTCACAGCGGCGCGTCAGAACCAAGTTCAGCTCGGAGCAGATCTCGCGTCTGGAGAAGAGCTTCAGCAAACACAAGTACCTCGGAGCGACTCAGAGACGCAGGATAGCGGAGAAACTGCAGCTGTCTGAAACACAGGTGTGCATGGCATGAGATTTCTAGCTGTGACAGCAGATACTGTACTTGTTGAACTTATGTTCATAAAGAGTCTTTTGCATTTGTCACACATCTGGCCTATTCATGAGAACTGCAATATATCATGTCTTTATATATATATATATAAATTCAAAAAAATATTTTTTTTTTTTATGCAGTACATGCAACGCACTATTTATTTATTTATAATAACCCCATAATGCAACATAAATAAATCATTAAATGTTTTAAAATGTACATTAATTCTGCATTTATGTATTTATAATGAACTTATAATGCAACGTATATAAATAAATACTTTATAATTTAAATTAATTAGTAAGTTAGTTGTTAGTTTATTTATTTATTTATTTTGCATTATAGGTTCTACAGATTTTTGGTCTTCAGTAAATATACATAAAAAAAGTTTTTCTTGATTAAAAGTTGCTAAGAGCAGACCATAAATATTTTAGATTTATTTTTAAAAAATGTATTTTTTATATTATTATTATTATTATTATGTTGTTCTTAGAGAGTTTAATTCATGTAATCTTTATGTGGAATTTTGCAAGCAAATAAATCGCATGCATTAGTTAAATTGTTCTTAACTCGTGAATATTTTAGTGTCTCCTTTGTGAAACATAATAGTGAAAGTGGATGTTTATGTTATTTATTTATGTATTTATTTGTTTATTTAAGGTGAAAACATGGTTCCAGAACAGACGGATGAAGCTGAAGCGGGAAGTTCAGGAAGCGCGTGCAGCCGAGTTTTTTGTTGTGCTTCCGCCGCTGACGTCATTTCAGCACCACACCGCTAGCGGACAGCACTCGCGCCTCTATTTCCCGCAACAAATTCCCGCGCGACAACTCCCGCCACAGATGCTGTTCCCCTCCTGCTACTTTTAAACCACATTTTTTAATGATTGGATATAATCTATAATCTTGACATAATATAAAAATGTATAAAAATCCCCTAAATCAGGGTTTTTAATAAACAAAATATAAATGCAAGCACTGTATGTAGTTCTATAAACAAATTGTATATATACATAAATATTGTTTTTTCTCAAAATCTGAAAAATCCCATAAAATAAAAAAGAAAATGCTTTGAATCAAGCTTCTTATCCTTTCATTGTATCAGTCGAGTCTATACCATAATTTAGTCTTACATATATATAAACAGAGAGAGATATGTTACAGTACATTATTGTACTTCCTAATTATATTTATATAATTGTATTTATTTATTTATTATTTATTTTATTATTTATTTTATTATATTTTAATCAAATCGTTAGAACCAGTTAAAACATGTTTAAGAAAACTATAATAACAAATGTAATTTTATTTGTCTAATTAAAAATATTTATAATTATTTCTTTTCTGGGATATGCAATTTAATTTATAAAAGTGACTCTATAAAACTAAATGATAAATAAAAAGCATAATGGTCCTAAAACTCCTCTCCAGTTCCATGGTGTCCCTCAAGGGGGACTTCTATAACCTCTGCTGTTTTATCATATGCATAAATGGCCTGGACTCATATTATCCCTGTGAAATGTAATCCCTGTGAAATATGCTGATGATCGAACAATCACAGAGTTTCTAATGGGATCTTACCTGAACTCACCTGGAATCAGGGGACAGGGATTTACATTGACCATGAATGGAGGGAAGTTTGTGGACGTGGTAGTTAGTGCCAGAAGAGAGGACAATATTCCCTTCTCTCACTCTCCTGTTATTTCAGGTCATACAATTAGTAGAGTTTCCACCTTTAAACTGATTGGAGTTCAAATATCCCCTGACTTGTCATGGGACGCCCACATCTTTAGCATCACAAGACATGTGCTGGAGTAAACCCAGGAGTAAAACAAAGCAGCATGCTCTAAAACAGTTGTATAGATAACGAACAGGTGCTCGATTAGGATGCCATTTCTGTGTATCTGTGGTATTTATATACACGTTTTAGATGTTGTTGCTGTTTTTGTTGCCTTTTATTTATTCTGCTTGTATATCAACTATTTTACTCGTCTCATGCTATCTTAAATGTATAGGATTTACTAGGAGTATGTGTATTTGACACATTTCAGGGTTTTGTGCTGCAATATCTTGTCTTTCAAACTTGTATTTATTAATTTATTTGTTTGTTTGTTTATTTATTTATATAAACAAAATGACTTTGGCTTTTTATTATTAGTAGGAGTATTTAAATGTCCATCTCATTGTTGAATTTTACAGGTTTAATGGAAAACAGTGATTTCTCCCATTCTGATATTTTATTTTATTTTATTTGTTGGTATATTATTATTTTATTTTATTTTATTTTATTTTATTTTATTTTAGTTTTTAGTTTTTAACCTTCCCATTGCTGTGGATACCAGGTTAACCAATATTTGGTAGAATATGTTTTAAAAGGTAAGCTTCAATCAGCCAGATATTTCAACTATAAAAAAAAAATGTAAAATGATTTTTGCTAGTGAACTCTTCTAAAGCTAATAATAATAATAATAATAATAATAATAATAATAATAATATATTTTTTGTTATTATCATTAATATAACTATTAGTAGTAGTAGTAGTAGTAGTAGTAGTCGTATTTATTTATTTATTTATTTATTTATTTATTTATTTGTTTGTTTGTTTGTTTGTTTGTTTTCAGGCAGATGTGTTTAAATCTACATTTGAGGACTTCAAGACTGGTTTGGAAATTAATTTTTACCAGCTCAGACCATAAAAGGTAAGAAAACAAATATTATTGAATATATGATATAGTTATGGCTTTTGGCATGATGCAACTTTCATTAAAAGGGTTTTTAAAATATATTAGTAAAATATTGAAGTTTGTAACCCAGTAGTTCTGTAGATGTGTGTGTGTGCATGTGCCTGTGTGTTCACGTGCGTGTCTCCGTGTGTACGTGTGTATGTGTGTGTGTCCACAGGGGGGCAATGCTGCCTTACTGCATGAATATGAACATCGGCTCATTTCTGTGAGGCTTGAAACAAACAATACGTGTGAAAGGGATGATTATCATCAACAGATCTAAAGCTCTTCACAGTTCCTCTGGATGATTCTGTAATTGTTCAGTGTTATTGTGATGAATGAGCAGGTGCTGATGGTGCTGTTAATCTGTCGTGTTTAGAAACTGTGCACTGTACAAAAGTAGAAACAGCCTTACAAATGGGTCAGATATCATTTTTTGATTAGCAATTTAACAGGATGCACAAATTGTGGGGGAAAGAATTAATGGTGTTGAGCTTGTTAATACTGGTGTTAATTAATGTTAATTAATGGTGTAATATTGTTAATAATTTATTAAAAAAAAAAAAAAAAAAATATACATACACACATATATATATATATATATATATATATATATATATATATATATATATATATATATATATATATATATATATATATATATATATATAGTCTTTTTGATAATTTAATTTAATTTAATTTAATTTAATTTATTTTACTTTACTTTACTTTACTTTACTTTACTTTACTTTACTTTACTTTACTTTACTTTTATTTTATTTTATTTTATTTTATTTTATTTTATGTTTCTACAGAATCTTTTGTGCAATGGAATGGTCAACAAAAACATTTGTTTATTTATTAATGAATTAATGACACTCAGTCCAGAGCTTCAGAACAGCAGACTGTGGTTGTGTTTCTGGTCGGGCCCTGTGGTTGTCTCTGAGGTTGTCTCTGAGGTTGTCTCTGTGGTTGTCTCTGAGGTTGTCTCTGAGGTTGTCTCTGAGGTTGTCTCTGTGGTTGTCTCTGTAGTTGTCTCTGTAGTTGTCTCTGAGGTTGTCTCTGAGGTTGTCTCTGTGGTTGTCTCTGAGGTTGTCTCTGAGGTTGTCTCTGAGGTTGTCTCTGTGGTTGTCTCTGTGGTTGTCTCTGAGTTTGTCTCTGTAGTTGTCTCTGTAGTTGTCTCTGTGGTTGTCTTTGAGGTTGTCTCTGTGGTTGTCTCTGAGGTTGTCTCTGAGGTTGTCCCTGAGGTTGTCTCTGTGGTTGTCTCTGTAGTTGTCTCTGTAGTTGTCTCTGTGGTTGTCTCTGAGTTTGTCTTTGAGGTTGTCTCTGTGGTTGTCTCTGTAGTTGTCTCTGTGGTTGTCTCTGAGTTTGTCTCTGAGGTTGTCTCTGAGGTTGTCTCTGTAGTTGTCTCTGTGGTTGTCTCTGTGGTTGTCTCTGTGGTTGTTTCTGAGTTTGTCTCTGAGGTTGTCTCTGAGGTTGTCTCTGTAGTTGTCTCTGAGTTTGTCTCTGAGGTTGTCTCTGAGGTTGTCTCTGTGGTTGTCTCTGTGGTTGTCTCTGTGGTTGTCTCTGTGGTTGTCTCTGTAGTTGTCTCTGTGGTTGTCTCTGTGGTTGTCTCTGAGTTTGTCTCTGTAGTTGTCTCTGTAGTTGTCTCTGTGGTTGTCTTTGAGGTTGTCTTTGAGGTTGTCTCTGTGGTTGTCTCTGAGGTTGTCTCTGAGGTTGTCCCTGAGGTTGTCTCTGTGGTTGTCTCTGTAGTTGTCTCTGTAGTTGTCTCTGTGGTTGTCTCTGAGTTTGTCTTTGAGGTTGTCTCTGTGGTTGTCTCTGTAGTTGTCTCTGTGGTTGTCTCTGAGTTTGTCTCTGAGGTTGTCTCTGAGGTTGTCTCTGAGTTTGTCTCTGTAGTTGTCTCTGTAGTTGTCTCTGTGGTTGTCTTTGAGGTTGTCTTTGAGGTTGTCTCTGTGGTTGTCTCTGAGGTTGTCTCTGAGGTTGTCCCTGAGGTTGTCTCTGTGGTTGTCTCTGTAGTTGTCTCTGTAGTTGTCTCTGTGGTTGTCTCTGAGTTTGTCTTTGAGGTTGTCTCTGTGGTTGTCTCTGTAGTTGTCTCTGTGGTTGTCTCTGAGTTTGTCTCTGAGGTTGTCTCTGAGGTTGTCTCTGTAGTTGTCTCTGTGGTTGTCTCTGTAGTTGTCTCTGTGGTTGTCTCTGAGTTTGTCTCTGTAGTTGTCTCTGAGGTTGTCTCTGAGGTTGTCTCTGTGGTTGTCTCTGAGGTTGTCTCTGTGGTTGTCTCTGTGGTTGTCTCTGTGGTTGTCTCTGTGGTTGTCTCTGTAGTTGTCTCTGTGGTTGTCTCTGTGGTTGTCTCTGTAGTTGTCTCTGTGGTTGTCTCTGTAGTTGTCTCTGTGGTTGTCTCTGTGGTTGTCTCTGTAGTTGTCTCTGTGGTTGTCTCTGTGGTTGTCTCTGAGGTTGTCTCTGTGGTTGTCTCTGTAGTTGTCTCTGAGGTTGTCTCTGTGGTTCTGATGGTCATGTGTTTGCCCTCATCTCACCGCAGCATCTGTAACAAGCTTCTGTAACGAGCTGCTGTGAGTGGGCTCCTGCTGTCTTTGATTTGATGTAATGATTTCGTCGGCTCGTTCCCAAGATACCTGTGTGAGCTCTCCATTCATCGTCTCTTTACTCGGCTAGACAGAAGGATTTTCCAGCGGACTGCATGAAAATCTCCAAAGTACTTAGTTTAGACAGAAAGAGGGAGAGACTGAATGACATACTCATTTTTGTTTGTAGAAATTTATCAGGATCCAAAATTATTGGGTAAACAATTATTAATGAAGAGACCTTTTAAATACGGTGTTAAAATAATTTATTTTATTTTGTTGTATGATTATATACACATAAGCTTGTTGATTTTTCTTTGAATTTGTATTTGACTAATTTTACCAATATATAAACAATATATATAAATCATAAACACATAAACAATGTATAAACATGTAAAAAAGAACCTTTATTTATAAGTGCAATAAATACTATTAAATATAAAAAATGAACATAAATTCCAACGTTTGACTCAAATGCCAACATTTGCAAAACATTTAACTGTGTATCTTTTTAATAATGTTTTAAAAAGACATTATATTATATTATATTATATTATATTATATTATATTATATTATATTATATTATATTATATTATATTATATTATAATTGTTTTATTTAATAAATAAACATTTTATTCACATAAAACATTCTTAGTTCATTATTTTTAAAACAAATCTCAAAACAGGAACAAACTATCTTTTTATTTAGACATTATGTCTGAAGAAGACTAATCATAGCATGTAATAATGCTAACCAAACCATTTTATTCAATTGCATTAGGATGGGGCTCTTTATTTTATTTTATTTTATTTTATTTTATTTTATTTTATTTTATTTTATTTTATTTTATTTTATTTTATTTTATTTTATTTTATTTTATTTTATTACAACATATTACATCAGCTTTTACTAGATATTTATTTGAATTTGTATTTTTACCATATTGGTCAATATATTCATTCTTATATATTAGTAATGCTTCTATACATATATGCACATAAACCAGTCTTATTTGGTGCATCAAGATTATATATATTTTTTTATGATTCCATGTAATTAATTTTAATAGATCTGAGAGCAGAAAAAGGATCTTTTCATTTAGACATTATGTCAAAAGAAGATCATGCAATCCGAACAAGTCAGGCACAGAGAATGAAGGCCAAAAGACACTCAAGGATACTTCCAACCCTCTTTATTTAATTAAACACACCAGTGGAACTCACATTGACTTTTATTTTGCATCTAAAACCGAAGATTAAACACATTTTCAGTGGATGTCAGCATCATTAATTTTAATGATCCCGCGGTGCGCTGAACGCCGATGGCAGGTGAAAACCTCTGCCGCCCCATTTTCCCATGCCCTATGCCTCTTTAAAGCTACATCTCAAAGAGGTATATGCATAGGAAAAAGGAACAGCGAGTGGATCGGCCGGGCAGGAGACCTCGGAGCAGAGAGACAGTGAGAAACACATTAGTAAAACATTATTACAGTGCTCAACAGGAGAAAAACATACAGTGCATCCTTAAAAATGATGCCCAATGCCATTCAACAACAGTTTCTGGTTCACAGAAGAATGTTTCAGTCATCAATTCTTAAAACAAAAATGTTTCTAAGTGTGCAAAACATTTTAAAAACCTAAAGAAAATTTTCCCACTAAAATTACCTTTTTAAAATTTTATTTTGTTTTATTTTATTTTATTTTATTTGTAAATAACAGTAAAATCATGAACAACAAACTTTTGCCTATTTTACTTAATATTTTATTCTAAATATCCTTTATTTTTATAGTGTTTTGAATAATCAAATAATAAACTAGCAACAAACTTTTCACTAATGATATTATATTAATGATACAAGTTTATTTCTACTATAAAAGTAAACTCAAGAGCAATAAACATTAGACTACTTTTATATTTTTATTTGAAATAATCTTTATTTTTTAGAGTGTATTAAATAATTAAATAATAAACTAGCAACAAACTTTTGACTTTTTTTATATATTTTTTATGTTATTATTTTATTGTATTTTATTTTATTAAACATAATTTTTTGTGCAATAAAAAAGTCTAAAAGAAAAGGAACCATTAATGCATGAATTACCAATTTTTTTTTTTTAGTTTATTAAATATTAAATTCATGGAGAACAAACCTTTAACAATTACTTTTATTAGATATAATTTATAAATCCTAAACATATGACATAAGCTTTAACTAGTTAATCTAGCTGTAATCCAACCAATTCAGTTTATTTTATTATAAGTGCAGTAAAAATGCTTTATAATAGCAAAGCATTATGTGCATATTCCCTCATTCACTAAGTTTACTGCATTGGTCAAACTATAAATGCATGCACAATCGAAGCCCGTTGTAATCATCAGAAAGTGACTGAAAGTGCACAGATTGAGGCTGAAATGAAGCATGTCTTACCCTCCGCCGCAGCAGGAGCATCTCCTCCGGAAAACTGTTCCTCTGGGATTTTATTCCTCGGGCGAGACCTTGAAGATGTTTGAGGAAGACACAGTAACCGAGTCTCGGCCCTCCTCCTCATCCGGCTCCTGTAATCTTCACAAACAAGCCACTGTGAAGTGTGTGAGGGCTGGCATTGGCTGTTTGTCCTGCAGATGGTCGCTATCTGAGAGATTCGGGACGCAGCGTTCCTGACGGAGCCAGTGTTTCTTATCTGTCAGGGTCTCAGAGGAGAGAAGCTCCGTCTCCCATGATTCAACACTCTCAAGGACCCAGACAAGGCCTGCTGGAGACACACACACACACACACACACACACTCAGAGCGCTCAGGCATGTCAAGGTTAACGGCAAGCTCCACTCGAGCGAGTGTTGGAGTGTTTCGACCCGGGTCTCTGTGTTTATTCACTTCAGATGACTGTAAATACTCTTCATTCAGATATTTGTTGTTGTTGAGGGAACGTGATCACTTCAGAGGGATTGTGTGGAAGTATTTGGAGGGTTTTAGTGTCTGAGATGTTCTTTCATCAAGTGTTTTATATTATTTGAATCCACAAGCCAATAGATGAACAGCACAAAAACATGTTCACGTCGAGGTATTATATCTGTGATTATATCAATCAATGAACCAATGAATGCTTTATGTATGTATGCATTTATTTACCGACTTGTTTATGCTTTTATGCATTGTTTATTTATTTATGCATTTGTTTACTCAAGTCTTCATGCATTTATTTATTGAATTGTTTACTACACATTATTTTTTCATGCTATTTTGTATTCATTTACATAATTGTTTTTTTGAAAAACATTCAACACATTTTCTCACTAAATGCTGTTCCACTTTTTATTTATTTATTTGTTAATTCCCATTTTGAGATGATCAGAGACTTTTGACTTATCTGTCTGTTCTCTCTCTCCGACATTTGACTTGATGCATCTGAGAAAAAGATGACACTGAGAAACAAATGAGAACGGCATTAAGACATAAGAGCAATGTCTGAGAAATAACATTTTACATAATGTAATATAAATACATTTTATTTTATTATCTTTGTAGATCATTTAGATACACACTACCATTCAAAGGTTTGGGGTCGGTAAGATTTATAATGGTTTTGAAAGAGTCTCTTCTGCTCACCAAAGCTGCATTATTTGATCAAAAATACAGTAAAAATTCTGAAATATTATTCTAATATAAAACATCTGTTTTCTGTGTGAATCTGTGTTAAAGTGTAATGTATTTCTGTGATGCTCCGCTGTATTTTCAGCATCATTCCTCCAGTCTTCAGTGTCACATGATCTTCAGAAATCAGAATAATATGATGATTTACTGCTCAAGAAACATTTCTGATTATTATCAGTGTTGAACACAGTTTTTATATCTTTTAAACAGCATTTATTTAAAACAGAAATCTTTAGTAACATTATAAATGTCTTCCCTGTAACTTCTGATCAAGTGAATGCATCCTTGATGAATTCAGGTATTAAAAGTACAGTTTTTCACTCATTCTAGCTGTAATCTCTCTCTCCTCAGTTGTTGTACCCGTCAGTGTTTTGGCAGATCTCTCAACAGAAGTACAGATATGCCGAGCGCAGCAGGGATGTCTGTTTTTCTGCAGCTTTGCAATAAATCCTGCCGTCTGAAGTCAACATCCAGAAGCAGCAGAGCTCTTGACTCTCAGCCATCATTAAACTCTTTCAACTCTGCGTCCACAAACATCACTTTCACTTTTATCCCGCTTCGCTTCTGTTTTTATTCTCCCCGAGGAAAACGCTGCTCAGAAGTTTCTCCTCCATAGATCAGAAGAGTGTTCAAAATATAGATACAGATATTAAAATATACTTATAGTTTAAATACATTAAATGTAAATAATTTATATTTTCAAAAATACATTTTAATAATTTTTATTTATTCATTATTTTTGTATGTATTTTGAAATTGTTATTTTCTTGCCCCATGAAGTATATTATTTCTCAAAATTATATATATATATATATATATATATATATATATATATATATATATATATATATATACTGTTTCAAACATTTCAACCATGCTATTTATTTAACATATATTATGCATGTATTTTGTTTATACTGTTAATATATATATATCATTATTATTCTTAAACATTACTGTTTATTTTGCACATATTATATGAATATATATTTACATTTTCAAGTAAATATCTTTAATTTTTCAAAATATATTTTAAGACTCGCCCAAAATGAATGAAAAGATTACAAATTTTAATTTTCTTGCTCCTTGAAGTACATTTTATAATATAGTACAACATTTGAAGATTTAAAAATAAACATTTAAACCATGCTATTTATTTAGCATATATTATGCATGTATTTTGGAAAGAATTAAATAATAACAATAATTATATATTTATATATACTACTATAACGCAAATATAGTTATATTCTCCAAAATATATTTTAAGATTCACCTAAAATACAAATACATTTATTTTTATTATCTTGAATTTTGAGATTCATTTTATAATATATTTTAGCATTTTAAAGACTAAATGTGTTTATTTATTTATTTTATTTTTATTTTATTTTTTAATGTGAAATATATACTTTCCTAATGCCGTCCTGTTATTTAATACATATTGAGCATATATTTAGGCCAGATTTTTTTTTTTTTTTTGCACTATAAGTGACAAATCATTGTCGTCCCATTAAAAATGAAGCTCTGAGCATTTGATGAGAAACAGTTCATACTAAGACTTTTATCTTTTTATGACAAAAGCAGTATTTTCTGAATCATCTGAAACTCTTTCTTCTCCCAGAATGCAGTTGTTCTCAGGAAGTCGTGTCCCCTCCGTCTGTGTGTTTGTCTTTATAGAGCAGGAGACTGTGTTTAGTCTGACTCTGATTATCTCCACAGCTCAAGGTCAGGTCTCCTTCAGCTCCATGATCAAAACATGTTTTTGCAGTCTCAGTCGTCGTGAGATGTTTATTCAGTCAAAAAGCTTGATTAGAGGTTGTCAGGTGTATTTACAGCCACAGAACCTCAGCGTTACAGGACTGTCCTGATGATGGACTAAAAGCATCCAAACCTTCAGCTCACGCTTCACCTTTGCTCCTCCATGTGCTGAGGTTCAGATAAACAGAAAAGAAACAAAGCCAGTGTTTCTCAAGCAGAACTGCTACTAAAGTCAGACTCACACATGACTGTATCATTCAGAGGAGCTCATGTTACTGTGTAACACTGTTCGGAATCTTCAGATGCTACTTTTGTATCATGTGATGGAAACATCAGAAATATTTCTGCTCAAAAATGAAGTCAGAGTTTTCATCAGTATTTACAGGTGCTTGAGGAAAACTTCCTTTATTTCAGTAATTCAATAAATAAATAAATAAATTTAATGCACACAGACTGAAGTAGTTTAAGTCTTTGCTTCTTTTGATTGTGATGATTTTGACTCACATTTAATAAAAACCCACCGATTCATGATCTCAAGAAATTACAATACTTCATTAAAAAAAAACTAAAAAACAAATAATAAATTTTTAGTGAATTGTTGGTCTTCTGGAAAGTATGTTGATTTAGAGAAAGTAGAATATATGCACAACTCTAATATAATATAATATAATATAATATAATATAATATAATATAATATAATATAATATAATATAATATAATATAATATAATATAATATAATAAACACGACACAACATATAATATAATATAATATAATATAATATAATATAATATAATATAATATAATTATATATTATTAAATTAAGTAAATTATATTTAACCCTTCAAATGCTGAAATACATTATACAATGGAAATCAAGGGATAAGCAAATTAAACTTAAAAAAATATAGTTTTTTATATAATATATATATATATATATATATATATATATATATATATATATATATATATATATATATATATATATATATATATATATATATTTTTTTTTTTATTATTTATATCTGAGCTATGAATAACACCTGGTGTTATGGGCTATTTTATGGCTTTTTGGAAAAAGTAAAAAATAAAAAATAAAAAATAAAAACAAAGATCTTTTGGCCAACATAAATAAAAATGAAATATCTTATAAAATTAAAACATTTTAAAAGTGATAATTTCCCCCGAACTGACATTGATAAAAAAATACTTTTGTCCTGGTAACGGTTCAATTCTATTCTTCACAGACCTTCATTATATAATAATAGTGTGTGTCAGTATGATTTCATTGCATGCATGTGTTTATATACTATTTTTCATATATTACGTTTCTGGACAGAATTCTCAACTAAATGAATGAATCAAGACATTTGGAGCAACATATTAAGGGTCATATAAACACACAGAGTGCCATCTCTGTTCACATTGTAAGTGAACTTTTAACTTGTAAATGTGTAAGATATTAGACCTGACACCTGTATTTACTGAGCTCTGTGCAGTGTCTCCAGCTGCAGGAGGAGGAGAGGTTCTCTTCATATCCGGATGTGTTTGGAGCTTCAGGAGATGAAGAGTCCCGGGACTCGCCTTACGACAGCCAATCAGCATCAGCCGTGGGAGGCTGACAGAACGGGGCCACGGTGTGTGTGTGTGTGTGTGTGTGTGAGTCAGTCACAAGGTATGGTAAATATATGACATCTGTTGAGACAACAAACATCCCGTCTGACAAAAGAGAGACTGGAAGGAATCACAACGACACAAAAAATGATTCTCAACACTTTCATTAGCTGTATATTCATGATTTGTGCTTTTGACAGGTTTCATGACTATCACCCAAAATCACAAGAAAGTATTTTGGAATTATTTTTTATAAAAAAAAAAAAAAAAAAAAAAAAAAAAAAAACTATTTTTAGGGCCATTAAGGTTTATTTATTTATTTATTTTATTGAGAAAATTGCAAGACAAATATTACACATCCCAGAAAATGAAGAACTATAAATATATTTACTTATATAAATTGTAAAACATAAAATTCAAAAATCTAAAAATATACTTACATATTTAATACATGATATATTAATATATGATACATTTGAAAATATTAAGAAATACTATTATTTGTTATTTATATTTTCATGTTAAATGTATAAATGTTATATTTTGTAAATGTTATATACAACATATATGAAAATTGGATTGTGTTTTCAAAGTTATCAAAAATATTTATTAACTTATGTTGGAGACTATTTAATGACGAACACCTTTTTTGAGAAAATAAACACTTTTTATTTATATATATATATATATATATATATATATATATATATATATATATATATATATATATAGTAGAAGGAAACATTTTTCGTTAACGTTTTACATGCATGCACTGTAAAAAAAAACAAAAAAAAACAAAAGTGCCGCCTTGGAATGAATAGTAAAAACATGATGTCTTGTTGGTCATATGTTGTACAGTGTAGGTATTTTTTTAAACGTTGAGACTGGAAGCATGATGAAGTAAAGAGACACTAGTGAAAAGAAAGCAGAGTTCAGGAACCCGATCTGATGAAAGTCTTTCACAAGCGTCTCCTGATCGCTCCTGTATTTCCTCAGCCGCTGCAGGATGGTGTTCTTGAGTTCAGCGTCTAGACAATAATCACACGTTCTGCTCAACATCTCTGAGCTCTCGCAGTAATTCAGCGTCTCTCCATGTCTCAGTCTCAGGCAGAAGAGCACGTCCACACTCAAACTAAAAAAAAAAAATGCATGGAATAAATATTTAGGATCATTATGAAATATTATAATAAATACATTATATATATATATATTTTTTTTTTTCTCAATGAAATCATTGCATCAGTCATTTTTAGGTCTCTTATGGTCCTAAACATAGGCGTATTTATTCCAAAGCTGTGTTAGTGTTTGCTTCATTTTTGCTCATTAAAATCATTGCATCATTAACTTCCAGGGCTCTTATGATCAGAGCTAGTGCTGTTCTCTGTGGCTTCACACATGCATCTCTCTCTCTGGCCATTTACAAATAAATAAATCATTTTAAATCTATTCTAAATATATATAGTTTACAGTAAAAAAAAAAATATATATTTTTTTGAAATAGAAAATACATTTAGTTCCAGCCTTCATATGCAAATATATAGGGCAAAAAAATAAAATAACAAATAAATAAAAGATCAGGCCATAATGAATTAATGAATGAATGAAGGAACAT
>NW_020526074.1:217500-237500 GCF_003368295.1 Carassius auratus
GGGTCAGAGCGACCTGCAGAAACAGTAAAAGCACCGTGTGAAAAAGGCATTGTCCATCCACCAGCAGAAATCCTGCAGAAATGCTCATATAAAGCTCATTACAGGAGCTCTGACTCACGCAGGGAACAGCTAGCAGTCATGCATCCAGATTTCTGAAGGTCACTCTTCATTGAAGGGTATTGTTTGTGTTTGGCTGAAGGTAATGAGCTGTCAATCACAGCGCAGGCCTGTTTGAAACACTGAGCGGAGACGACAGCATGAGAACACACTGATCATCTGCGTTATCTGTCCTGACATGTGAAGCGTGACTCAGAGGACGGTTACTGTAACGCTGGCTAACAGACGGACAGATGAATATAGATAGCCATTTTTTGTTGTTCTGTTTCATTTGAGTAATGGTTAACTGACTGCAGACACGTCTGTTTGATACAGAGCGCCGCCTGCTGCTCATTCATCACTGCTTGGATGCAAAGTAGTGCACTGTTATTTTTCTACAGTATGCATGATGTGCATAACTTGCAAAAGAATGTTGTGCATGCAAAGTCAGGTCAAAAGTCAGTAGTTTTACATTGCACGACGCACATACTGTATCACACAATTATCAGCCAGGATATAAACAACATGTGATCAGACTGCCAAAAGTATATTTTTACAGAAAAAGTGGAACAAAAATGTTACTACTATTTCCACATTATGCAGATTTTGAATCTTTATGAATCAAAAGTTGGGTCAATAGTTTAACATTGCACAATACACATACTATATTCCACAATTATCAGGAATGAAATTGGAATAAAAATGTAAAATGACAGTTTTTTTTTCTTTATTATTACTCTTTAGTAAAAATAAATAAATAATGAAAATCTGAAAACAAGTCTTAATGAGTGAATAAAGTAAATCACTTTTGGGTATACTTTTATTTATTTATAAAAGAAAATAGCATTTTTATTTATTTGTATTATATTTTTAAATGCAATTTAATTTATTGTAATTATTATTATTATTGCATTTTTCCATGCATTTTTTGCCCCTGTATAACTTCATGCAGCTGATTAATAACGAGCTTATGTGACCAAAATAAAGTGCACTAATGAACTGCTATATTTATACAATATGCAAATTGTGCCTAGCTTGCAACCTTAAAAAAATTATAAAAACTAAAATAATCTTTTAAGTAAAATTTTCATATTGTTGTGAAAACATTCATTAAAAAGTAACATTCCTATAATGTCTGAAAAATAATGAAACAATTAACTTAATGCTGTCTTCAACCATTATACAAGCAAAAAATAATTATTTTTTAAAGTTGTTACCACCAGCACAAGACATTTTCAACACAAGATCTATTGTTTTAGCAATTTTTTGACATGTTTTCAGTGTAAAATGTTTGTTCTTGTTTTTTTTACAATAACTAACACTTATTTGATTTTCTATCTAATGCAGTGACGTTCAGACTTTTTTCCAGTGTTTGTTCACTGTACGTCTGATGCAGCTGCAGCAGTAAATCAATGGATGGTTGCACACATAGGAAAGACACAAAGGATGACAAAACTCTGAAGGAAAAAGGCATGCAGCATTAAATCAATGCCGATCTCGTCTCATTTCTTCAGGCTCTTCACACATACAGAGCATTAGGATACGGGATCCGTGTGTGGTTCGCTGTAAGACGAGGCACTCGTGCAATGCTTCAGCTGCATTGTTTTCTCTCTGGATGTATAGAAACACAATAAGTGAGTTAATGAATGTCTCTGTGCTCAGTCGCAGCTCTCTCAGACAGAGTGATAAAGTAGAGGATGCTTCCATTCATTCACTATCTGCTTCACCGCTTCGTTACCTCGTTAAAAAGTCAATTAAAATGAAACAAAGACGGGGAGGGTGAATATTGTTTGCTTTGCAGGTCTAAAAGAGCGGCCTTCAACAGCACGTTATGAATCGATGGGAAAATGTTATTCATGTGCATCTGAAAGTGTAAACTAGACACATATTTTCTGTCATTCAGAACAGATGCATTGAATGCGAGTGTGAGAGTGTGAATTTGTGTGTGTGTGAGACGGTCGAATGCAGCAGATGTTTAACAGGCTGAGAAGAAGAAGATGCATTTCTATTGAGGTGTTAACCACTCAGTTCAATGTAGATGTTTAAATGCTGTTAAAATGAGAGGAATGTGCTGGAAAACATCAAGGTGAAGCTGTCAAAAATATCCAGGTTATACTCACTGCAGCATATTTCAGGACTATTAAGATTTTTTTTGGGTGTTGTGACATTACTTTTCTGATAATCAAGTACATTTATCTGTCTAAGTCTTGTTTTTGTAATGCAAAAACATGTAATGATACATAAATTATAAATTAAATGCATGCTGATTTTAATTTATGCTAGAATTAATCATTTCATTACTGTATTTTTACTGTAATACAGTACCAAAAATTCTGCATTAAAATGATTTTTACAATGAAATTTTAGGGTTAATTGTCCTTATTGGTCATTAAAATAATGTAAACAAATTATATGATGACTTAAATTATTAATTACTAAATTTACATATCATTATAATATTTTCTGGCTTTAATTTAACATATAACTTATAATTGCATTATTGTATTTTTACTGTAATACATTACAAACAATACTGCATGGAAATGTACTTAATTATCATCAAAATAATGTCAAAATGCAATCAATAAGTAAATAAATAAACCTTATGATTTATAAATCTTTTCTAACAGTTAACTAATGTATTTATTATGCTTTATAATTATTCATACATATGGGATGAGAATTTTGCATGAAATGTGAAGTACTTAATTGTCATAAAAATAATGTTCAAATGCAATAAGTAAAAAATATGAAAATAAATAAATTTTAGGATTTTTTTGAATGATTCATTACTGTATTCATTACTATACTTTGTTGTTATTAATTCATTATGATAATGCTGTTGTTTTCAAGCGTTTTAAGTTTTAACTAATCATTACATTATTGTATTTTTACTGGAATGACATATAAAAATACTGAATTAAAGTAAATTGTGCATGGAAATGTCCTTAATTGTCATAAAATTCATATATATATATAATTTTTTTCTTTTTTTTTCTGGATTTTATTTATCTGATAACCCATGATTTCATTATTGTATTTTTACTTGAAAAATACAATGTTTTACAGTGAGAACAGTTGAGAAGTACATGAAAATGCCATCAAAATAATGTCATAAAAATATTTTCTCTATAATTTCTATAATGTGTTCCGTGAGATTCGCTCATTAAGACTTCCAGAACATGTGTTCCACCCTCATTTCGCGATGGCTTGTGTAAGAGGCACTTGTTTGAAGGCTGTTTGGATGTTATTCCTGGACAGTGCTGTAGTTGAGCTGCATGTGCACTGAAGGGAAGAATGAAGGTGTTTGATGTCCTTCTGATCACTATGGCAACACCTGCTTCGACTGGATATGAAGAGCTGGGATGTTTTCCGACCGGAAAACTAGTGCACTGCATTACAACATTCATTACAGCACACACTGTCAAAAAAGTGTTTTGTTTTTTCTTCTTGAAGTTGAAAATACCATTTCAGTCCTTCTGCTGCACAATTACACATTTCATTCTTATTTTTTATTTTTTGTGGGCAGTTATTAATGTTGTTCTTAAGTTTCATTTTTGAGCTGAATGCTGTTATTCCAGTTTTATATAAAAATAAAAAGTTTTGAGAGTCTGATCACATGCTGAGGTGAGATGTTGCTTATATTTTGGCAGATTTTGGTGCATTCATTGACCTTCTGTCTTGACTTTTTATGCATAAAGATTCACAATATGCGTAGTATTTTATTAAACCTATTAAAGCAGCATGCAACAATATGTTTTTAAGCATTAGTGCGCTTCACTGTGGTCACATGACCTCATTATCATTAAGCTGCATGCAGTTATCTTGTTAGAGAAAAGGTTATTTTACATTTTTATTCAATTTGTGTGTGTGTGTGTGTGTGTAAAAACATCAGAAATGTTCACAGTCTGATTATGTGCAGAGGTGAGATGTTGTTCATATTTTGGCTGATAATTGTTGAATAAAGTATATACAGTTTGAGTGTGGTTTACATACCTGCAAACTGAAGTTAGTCTTTGACAGTGTCAATATAGTGAGCTTGGTGTATCCTAAATGACAAGATAGAATGAATTTAGTTTCCCAAAGAAGAGATAAATTGCCTTATAGTTCCCAAGTACTATTGGAGGACATTGCATTGGATGCTGGCTTTATTGCACTAAATATTATTGATGCAACTGTACAGTGGAATTAAGTTCATGCATCTGTGTGTGATTCACAGATATTGTTGATTAAGGAGGCTGCATACAAACTCTTTTGTTGTGAATTATTTATGCAGATGCAGTATGCTGTAGTTCATTTACAGCACATGAATGTACTGCTGACTAATGAACAGATCCAGTCTGAATATGTGGATGTTTCTAGTGTATTTGAGAGTGCATGTAAACATGATGAAAACGTGTGAAGCAGAGCTGGAAGTGCAACACTTATTGGTAAAACCATCATCAAAAAAAAAAAAACTGCATAAACAAACACAAAAGCATGTGATAAATGTCTGCACAGACTCAAAGTATAAAAGGTAACAGCTATTAAACAAACATGCATGAAAACATTATCCATTATCATCATGTATAGATTTAACCAAATCACAGGGAACGTTCTCACAACTTTCACTAATGTTTTTTGAAAGTTATAAAAATGTTAGGACCAAAAGTTCTTAAAGTCATGTTTATGGAAAGCTTTTACAACTTTAATCATTTCGATACGTTCTCATAATGTTGAGAAACCGTTCTTATAACAACATTCTCAAAATATGCTCATGATGTTACTTGATGTTCTAAGAAACGTTTTGCAACCCTTTAAGTAACATTTTAGTCACAACAAGACTTAGAATATTAAAATTATTCTTAGAATATTAAAAATAAATGTTCAAATAATGTTGCATTTTAGGGGAAGTTAATAGAATGTTGTCATAAACGTTTTTTGTAATCTTTAAACAACATTATAATTGCAAAACTATATATATTAAAATTCTTAAAAAAATGAAATGTTCAAATAAAAAATGTAATGTTCTTAGAATATTAAAAAATAAAAATATTCAAATAACGTTATATTTTGGGTGAAAATAGAATGTTGTAACTAACGTTTTTGTAACATTTAAATAACATTATAATCACATTTTTTAAAGTTTTTATAATAAAACAAATATGTTCAAATAACATATATCTAGGTGGTGTTGTAAGAAATCTTTTTATAACCTATAAATTAGATTATACTAGTAAAACTGTATATTTGAATATTTTCATAATAAAAAAAAAAAAGTTCAAAAAAGTTTTTTTTTTTTTTTTACATTCTTAGGAACATTATATTTCAATGTTAAAACAATATTCCCGCAGCATTTTTATAACCTACATGTGTAACCTCGGCAGTCATGAATTTACGCATGCGCAAAAACAAACGCCTGGAGCGTCGCATTTCCATCCCTGCACACCTTCAACCGCACTTCTCTCCTTGACAGCTTTGGAAACAATGAGCTGCGTGAATCCTAAATGAACTGACAGGATGGATTTAGCATCCCGAAGAGGAGATACGCATCACATATCATCATCATAATCATCAGCTCAATTACTGAGAGCGAAACGCAGCCCAAGGCACAGAGACACAGAGAATACAGTTACACGAAACGAGGGATGGAGATGAGAGAGATAGAGGGAAACAGAGATGGAGAGACTGAGATGGAAAGATAACGGCCGGATTTTTCACTGTCCTATTTTTTTACACCTTTTCCTTGACCTTCAGCTGATGGTCTGACTGAAGCTCCTCTGATCTCATGATGTTCACATGCATCATTCATCACTTCAGTCTGTTTACCTCAGAGAGTCTGGATACACTGCTAGTCAGACGCTTCAGGTTTTATTCAGGCCAAGAACCACCCAAACCATGTCTGATTTTATATGAGTTTACATGCATCAGTTGAAACTGACAATGCAATTACAGACGTGAAGATATTCATATTAGGTCCTCAGAGCCTCTCTGTGAGCTATATCTGGAAGCTTGGTTTCACCGTGAAATCTAAATATAACAGTAAATGCAACCCTCTATCTCTCAGTTATAACTTTTTGCTCACAAATCAGAGAAAAAAAAAGATTCGAACTTGCAGGCGTGAGATATTAAAGAACTGTGAGTTAAAAAGTAAATTACCTAGTAATAGCGATATATGTAAAAAATGTGAATTTGCGAAATATTAATTAAAATCTGAATTGTGATATATATATAATCAAAATTGCGAGACAAGATCAAATTTGCAAGATATAAACTTAGAATTGTGAGATAAAATTGGAATTGTCAAATTGTAAATTGGAATTAAGAAATATATACTTGTTATTGTGAAACATGAACTTGTAATTGTGAAATATGAACTTGTAATTGTGAAACATGAACATGGAATTGTAAAACATGAACTTGTTACTGTGAAATATGAACTTGTATTTGTGAAACATGAACTTGTAATTGTGAAACATGAACTTGTATTTGTGAAACATGAACTTGTAATTGTGAAATATGAACTTGTAATTGTAAAACATGAACTTGTAATTGTGAAACATGAACTTGTTACTGTGAAATATGAACTTGTAACTATGAAATATGAACTTGTAATTGTGAAACATGAACTTGTAATTGTGAAACATGAACTTGTAATTGTGAAACATGAACTTGTATTTGTGAAATATGAACTTGTAATTGTGAAACATGAACTTGTATTTGTGAAATATGAACTTGTAATTGTGAAACATGAACTTGTAATTGTGTAACATGAACTTGTAATTATGAAACATGAACTTGTAATTGTGAAACATGAACTTGTATTTGTGAAATATGAACTTGTAATTGTGAAACATGAACTTGGAATTGTGAAACATGAACTTGTAATTGTGAAACATGAACTTGTAATTGTGTAACAAGAACTTGTAATTGTGAAATATGAACTTGTATTTGTGAAATATGAACTTGTAATTGTGAAACATGAACTTGGAATTGTGAAACATGAACTTGTAATTGTGAAACATGAACTTGTAATTGTGTAACAAGAACTTGTAATTGTGAAATATGAACTTGTAATTGTGAAATATGAACTTGGAATTAAGAAATATGAACTTGGAATTGCGAGACAGAACCGGAATGGCAAGATTAAGATTATGGTGGGAAAAAAAATGTAATTGTAAAACATAAATTTAGGATCCTGAGGAAAAATATTTGCAAGATACAAACTTGCAATTGTGAGGGGGGAAAGTCAGAATTATGAGAAAAATAGTCACCAATATATATATATATTTATAATCTGTGGTAGGAAAAAGCTTCTGTAGTGAACAGTTGTGAAATTTATGAAAAACAAAAAAGTGCTTATTTTTATCTTTTCAAAGCACTTTTTAAGAGTACTTGCTTTAAACCTGTGGCCTGTACCATGAAGCTAGATTAGATGGCTAGCCAGGTAAGTGTCAGGTTAGTTTGCACCAATCCTGTGTTTTAGGTACCACGTAATTGGCTTGGCTTTTAGCAGCATTCATTGCCATAATATCTTACACTCCACGGCTAACCTGATCACAGACTGAACCTGGACCAATCAGATCTGAGAGAAGTGACACATGTCTGACACAAAGTCACTCCAGTTTATCTTGCTCCAAATTAATTTTTTTAAATTTAAATAATTTTATGATTTATATAATTACTGTGATCCATATTATTATTATTATTATTATTATTAGTAGTAGTAGTAGTAGTAGTAGTAGTAGTAGTATTAATTTTATACACAAGCAATTTTAGTTTTTATAAATCATTTATTTCAAATATATATTATACACATACAGATCATGTAATATAAATAAGCCGTAGAATCAAAAGATTGAACTATTAAAAAAATAAATAAATCTGACCTTACATGTTCGAGTCTCTATCACTATATATTTTCAAATGTATAATCTAAGTTAACAAGTTTCACTTGTCACTGCACTGATAGCGCAAGATTATTTATTTTATTTGTCTTCCTTAATTTTTCATATTATGTTTTCTGCAATCTCCTGCAAAACCTTTAACCTTTAGTTTTTAATCTTGCTGGGTCCCTCGCGAGAAGTAAATCAAACTTGCTTTGTGCTCACTGATCTATAATATAGACTGTTATATATAGATCAGTGTTTGCATTGCAAGGCTTGTGATTGGCTGTTCGCCAGTGATGTCACACATTCATGTGCACGCGCTCCACAAAGTCAGGATCAAAGTCTGAGTTGACAAAGAAAGTTGATGAACAGCATCATGGTAAAAAACAAAGCCATATTGGAGAGGTTTGGTTTTTTGTCTACTCAAAATTAATCTTGTAACTCTGAATTTGTTCAGCTACCATCGTGGTACAGGTTCCTGGTAAAATATGGCAAATCCTGCAGTTAATCGTTCTTTCTGACATGAACCCAGTATCCTGTAAACATGACCTTTGAACTCAATCTCAAAGACTCATTATATTCAGTTATATTATTCTGATTTGATTGAATACTGACACTGCAGGATGAGAAGAAAACTTGATCAGAATTGATCTGAATAATGACACATTTGTCCTCTATAGAGCTGCTTTATAGCTGAATTGAATTAATTTCGCTATTGATTAACTTTGCACAGTTATTAAAATGAACTCATTTGAAATATTGACAAAAACCTTAATAGCATCTCAATTAAACTAAAAGAACCCTGCACTGAACTAAATTGAGCTGAACAGCTGAAAATGAATTAGTTTAATAATTGATTGAACATTTACACTTTAACACAGTTTTTTTTACTGTAAGCTGCTTTGAAACAATCTGTATTATATAAAGTGCAATGCAAATAAATACGACTAGTCTTTCTGTGCATGCAAAGACAATGAGATGAAGGAAAAATGCATCATTTTAGTCCTTAGACAAAAACAAAACTTTAAAGCATTCAAATAAACCAAACCCTTCTGGAGAAGCTGTCTCTGTTTGGGAATTATTATTATCCACTGGATTCATGTTCTGAGCATCCGGCCTGATTTTAAGCACCGAAACAGTTCATTAAAAGTTTGTTTCTGCTTTCAGATCCAGAAATGATTGCAGACAAACGTTCCCACCTCGCTGAACCCGCGCTCCGGATCACATCACAAGTCAGCTCTCCCAGCTATAAAAAATAAATCAACAAACATCTCAATAATTAATGCGAGCCAATGAAATGGGCTCCATGTTCACACTGTGAATTTGCTTGTAGGAATGTTAAAGCCCTGAAGACTGAAGGAGAATACGAGAGAAAGCGGACTAAATACCTCTGATCTCTGTAATGAACAGCATTAATGTGAGCAGGTCAGCGAGAGGCGCTCATTAAAACTACAATATTACAACAACTCTTAATAAAACAGACAAAATGAAAAATAATCAGAGCAACAGAGAAGAAGACAGTCTGTGCATCTTCCTCAAAGACATGAGGAGTGTGTGTTTGTGTCTTTAAAGCACCATTCATATTATACTGATTAAAACCAGTTTAGAATTGCTGTTTTTAATAAGGTCAGGCACACACTACGGTTTAAAAGTTTGGGTTTATAGAATAAATTCATACTTTTATTCATCAAGGATGCATTATATCGTTCAAAAGTGACAGTACAGACAATTCAAATGTTACAAAAGATTTCTTTTTCAAATAAATGCTGTTCTTTTGAACTTTCTGTTCATCTGTGAATCCTGAAAAATAACAGTCTCCACAAAAATATTGTGCAGCACAACTGTGTTCAACACTGATAATAATCAGAAATGTTTCTTGAGCAGTAAATCATCATATTATTCTGATTTCTGAAGATCATGTGACACTGAAGACTGGAGGAATGATGCTGAAAATACAGCGGAGCATCACAGAAATAAATTACACTTTAACACAGATTCACACAGAAAACAGATGATTTACATTAGAATAATATTTAACAATTTTTTACTGGATTTTTGACCAATAACATGCAGTCTTGGTGAGCAGAAGAGACTTCTTTCAGAAAAGCTTATATCGGCTTCTATAGAATGCTAATAATCACGAGTTACTTTTATTCATTCATTAGCATTTAAACACTTTATTCATCTGATAGAATTTATCATTTTTAGAAATGCACTTTTCAGAAACTCTCACAAAATGGGAAAAGCACTCATTTTATTTTTAAATAATCGGATGAATTTAAATATCGGAATAAACTGTATTATGAATATAGTTGGCTCTTGATGAATTGCTGTTGTTCTTCCTGTAAATTGTTTCAGATTAAAGAGGAAAGTGTCTATTTGAAAAATATTGTTATGCAATAGTGTCACATGATCCGTCAGAAATCATTCTACTTTTCCCTTTTTTAAACTTCTGTGTAAATATTGACAAGAATCTATTGTTTAAAAAAAATAAAAATAAAAACATTCCGAAGCATTCATCACTCTTTAAATAGAAGGCCAAGGCAAACACATTGCATTCTGGGCTTTGAGGTATTTTTTTGGGGTATTTCAAGCACTCTGCAGAAATAGCACGAGCTGTATGTTTCTCCAAACACAGCACAGTTCATGTGTCTGAAAACAGCTGAATATTGCAGTCGAGTCTGTCGAATCTCTTCTTTTACTGTAGTTCCTCCCTGAAGATGTGATACTGTACCCCGCTTCAGAAAACACACAGGGATACACTTCAGATGAACCTTCAAAGCCTGGAAGACTCTAGAGAACATATTACCAGATATCAGCACTGGATATGAACATGATCCTCTCTAACGTTCACTTCACAATCGAGCGGATTCATGAAAATCTGCAGCTGTTCACACGAATGAAGAAGATGTGTGGACGTCAAACTAAAATAAACATTAATCATAACACCCCTTTAAAGACCCAAAACTATTATAACTACACTAAAATTACTAGATGAGATAAAATACATTTTATTTTAAAATGAACATAATTACTAAAATATGAAACAATCTGAATTGAAATAAATCTGAAATAGTATAAAATATAACTATTGAATATTTCTATTTATATAAAAAAGTAATTAACTAGAAGTGTTGCAAAATGAATATGCATTAGAAATGACTACCTGACATAAAACTAAAATTTAACAATTAATGAATAAAAATGACGAATTAGAAGCCTAACATTACTAAACTAAAATCTGAAATATAATGAAATATAAATATTAGATGAAAAAAAACGAAATGAAATAGGCAACTAAAATTACTAATTGAAATATTTTAAAAACTAATAAACACGAGAAAATTACTAAAACTAAAAGCATTAAAAAAAGACAAAAAAAAATCAGAATTAAAAAAAATATATGAAATGTGAAAATAAAGCAAATTCAAAATATAATTGATTATTGTGCCTTTAGCCATCCTCACTGAATAAAACGATTGATTTCTGTAAAAAAAATCAATCAATGAATCTTATATCTTGAATAAATCAGCTTTCAGTAATGAACTTTGAAATAAAAAACTGTCTATTTTTGCATTTTTCTACAATATTTCTGTTGTTATTTTTCAAATGTTATTTTTCCTCCTAAACATTTAGCAGTTTACATCTTCCTGCAAATGACTATGATCCCCTCAATCCTGCATTCTCTTCACGCTGGTGTTTATTGATGAACGTGTGCGTGTGACGAAGCGTGTTCAGATGCGATGTGAAGTCAGAACAGTCTCCGGTCATTAGTGATCGAGCTCCTGTGAAGCTCCACCGCAGACGCTGCTGAAGAACACACACACACACACACACACACACACTAAAGAAAGAGCGGCTCTCAAGAACCAGGAGAATGGGGAAAATGATGAGCTGGAAGGAAATGGAGATGGAAGCAGTGATAGGATGTTAGAGGAGAAGGGGAATAGATGGGGAAGATAAGCAGCGGATGCTCTCGCTCTACTTTCTTCCTCCAATTTCCTGCCTGTCCTCTCCAACACTGTCTGGGTCTTCAGTTTAACTGCTGCCTGTCAGGACACATTCACTTTCTGACCAGAGTTTGTGCACTGACCGAGTGCTGCAGATCAGTTCTGTGTGTGAACCAGTAACTCTGACTTATTCTCCGGGGTATTTCTGTGCTTCAGAGTCGTTTTTATTAATTAAAACAAAAACAAAAACAAAAATCTAAATTAAAATAAAATAACAAATATTAGTAGTTAAATGTCACCTCGGAAACTAAATGAAATATGTTTAGGTTGAAGTATTAAATTGCTAATTTGAATGACTGAATTAATTAACAAATATGGAAAATTCTAAAAACCGAAAACTAATAAATATGAGAGAATAATTTATCAAAATGACCACAAATGAAACTAAATTGAATTTAAAGAGTTGAAATTGAATGAAATGTAATAATAAAAGAAAAACTTAAAATGAAAAATAGAAATGTTGGTAACTAACTAAAATAAGTTTAAACTCTAGTATTCGAAATGAAATAAAAATACATTTAAACCATACAGAAACAATTAAAAAAGCTGATAAATATGATTAAAACACAAAATGTCTAATAAATAAGAAAATTAAAAAAATAATAAACTAAACTGAACTGAATTGGAAAAAAAGTTGAAAGAGTCAAATATAAATATCAGATGAAAATTTTAAACTAAATTTGAAAATTAGAAATATGGCTTTAGCAATTAATTAAATATTGATTAAGTACAAAAATTACTAACTGAAATTAATTAAAATTAAATTAAAAAACGATTTCGTAATATATATATATATATATATATATATATATATATATATATATATATATATAATACAAAACATAACAAAACCACAAAATAATAATAATAAAATAAAAATGAAAGCTGATAATATCAAAATAAAAGCTAAATTAAAGATATTAATAAAATATATAATAAATATATCAATCGTATTTAAAATATCTGCGTTACACCAGTGTGCAAAGACTGCAGCATTATCGTTTTAATTTTCTACATGGACTATTATTACAGTGTGATGAAAACTTACAATCATCAATATATTTACATAATTAAGCCCCAAATTAATGCAGAATGTTATTTTCCCCGAGTCCCAGTCTTCTACTTGGTCTAATTTCTTTCTTCATTTAGCACATAATATCATAACTTCTACTTAAATCAATATGCTATGTGCACTGATTTATTTAACAAATACTCTTTTAATAAGGATGATGTACACTTTGACAGACAGTCACAAAATAAACCCTTTAAGGATGATAAAAGACGAGTCCTGATTGAGATTGCTGTACTCTTCTGTGCCCTTACTTCAGCTTCAGTCAGTTTATATGACATTAGAGCTTGTAAAAACCTTTCACTGTATGTTTCAAAAGCAGAGCTGAAGAAACGGATGAGATATTCAGAGCCAATTTTGAAAGCAGGACCATTTATTATCAAGTACAAGAATATCAAACAAACAGAGAGAAAGAGGGGAAAAAAAGACTCAGATTTGTCTCGGGTAACCTTGTTACGACAAATACACTTGACAGCGAAGATCTTCCCCCGAAGTTGAGTTTTAATATCATATTCCTTACCATTTCAGATTGAAAACATGATCGTTCTGAAATCTTAAAGGGATAGTTATCTCAATAATTAAAATGTGCTGTTAAGTCACTTACTTTCTTCAGTAAAACAGTAAAGAAGATTTTTCGCTTGGTTGATGGTTACCAGCACTTTAAGAGTCAAAAAAGCACACAAAGGCCAAGCTAAATGAATCCCTGTTGTTATATTGAGGTCTTATGAAGCGAAATGATCAGTCGGTGCAAGAAACTAAACATTATTTAAAACATTATCACATTTAATCCAGAGCCTCAGGCAAACAGTCCAGAGCGATGTCATTCTTAGAAATTTGTAAAACATCCATGTTTCACATCATGCTTTAATAACATGATTTCACATGTGTTACATCATTATGTGATTATATAAACAAACTAGTGAATTGAAACAGTTCACTGAAACAAACTGTTAGTTCATAAACGTATTTCCCCATTTGCCTGAGGCTCTGGATTACAGGTAATAATGTTGTAAGTAATGTTCAGTTACTTGCACAGACTGATCATTTCACTTCATGAGACCTCAATATATCATCAGGAGCCACGGGGGTTAATTTCGTGTTGCCTGTATATGCTTTTATTTTTTTGACTCTTAAAGTGTCAGTAGCCATTGACTTGCATTATATGAATCACCAAGAATCCCACTTTCTGTTCTACACTGTTCTGCCGGAGAAAAAACTTACATACATCTTGTATAACCTTTAGGTGCACTATCCCTTTAATAGCAGCTCAAAGGCATTTAAAAGTTTAGTTCACCCCGAAATGAAAATTCCGTCATTAATTACTCACCCTCATGTCGTTCCAAACCCGTAAGACCTTCGTTTATCTTCAGAACATGAATTAATATATTTCTGAGAGGTCTGAGACCCTGCATAGAGAGCAACACAACCGTTATGTTCCCAGACCCATCGGTAAAACAGTCCATGTGACATCAGTGGCTCAACTTCAATTTTGCGAAGCTACATTTTGTGTGCAAATAAAACAAAAATAATGGCTTTATTAAATAATCTTTCTCCTACGAGTTACATCTTAAACTATTTTGGAGAGTATCACAACCCAAACATATTTTTCCCCGATGCGTAAACAAAACTGATTAAGTTGATAATGTTAAGGCTCACGACAGCGTTGATGAGCGACATAATGTTTGAACGACAGCGGCGTGAGTAATTAATGACAGAATTTTCATTTTGGGGTGAACTGGCCCTTTAAGAGGCGTGTCCATGGGGGAGTGGTTTGTTCGGTGCATCAGCTGTCAATCAGCCCCCCATTTAGACTGTGATTGGCTAATTCCAGCCCCTCCCACTACTGCCAGTTAAAAGTACGTCCAATGAGCTGAAAGAAGTTCCGATTGTGTTGGCGCAAATACGAGCGCAGCTGTCGCAGAACAGTGCTGTTAACGGGTGGATGCGGCCGTCCTTTGGACTCGTGCAGGCATCGCTCATGGCCATCGCTGCGAATGCAGTAGAAGCCTTTGGTCTGGTTAAAATAGAAGTTGGACGCCACGATCCGTGGCGGCAGATGCAAGAAGCGTTCGACTCGCTGGAGCTCCGGTAAGGGATCGTGGATCAGCGTATCCCCGTCCACAATGTGGATCTGCTCCAGAGGAAAGTGCTGAAGCCAGTTCCTCATGTGGACGTCGTAAAAACTGCGCTGGATGGCTTTGTAGCGTGTGTTTAGAGCGCCGTTCTTGACTAACATGTTCTCGATGGCTTGTACGGGTTTGTGGTTCTCCAAGCGGTTGAAGTAGACTTGCGTATAGTCCGATATGACTCTCTCCGTCGGGTCTCTCAAGATCAGCAAGAGTCTGATGGAAGAGTTCATGGCGTGGATCCGTGCAGGCGCCACCGGAGACGTGAAATACCCCGGTGTCTTTTCAATGGTGATCTGATTTGGGTACGAATAGGGCATTTGGTCCCGGTACCATTCGAAGCCTTTGGCGTAGTTCTCGTCCCAGTCGAAGAAGTGGACTTCAGTGGCGGCCGCTGCTACTTCTGGGTGGATATCCAGCATTTCCAGCAACGCTCTGGTGCCTCCTTTCCGCACGCCGATGATGATGCTGTGCGGAGCGTGTTTGCTTGTTCCTGGAGGGGGAACTAAAGAGGGGCCAACCGTACCGTTGTCCAGATCTCCCGGGGTTGGTGTCGAGCCACCGGGCCACACTTGGATGTACTCCGGCGGGGCGGCATACGTCCGGAGTGACAGGAACAAAACACAGCTCAGAAGATTAGCCATGGAGAGCACGAGAAGAGATAAAGAGGAAGATCGTCAGCGGTCAGTGTTGAAGGAGTTTCACAAACTCAAGCTGGAGGAGCTCAAGGATGAGGCAAAGCCACCGGACCACAGCACATCTGGAGAACACAAGAGAAAAGAAGGACTGATCAGTCTACTTGATTCAAATTGCATTGCCCCCAGAATATTTTGTGGTTGAATATCTGAACATGCAAAATATCAAAATAAATAAATCCGTTTTAGTCTAGTTAAGCATTGTTTTTATTTTTATCAACACTTGAATGTAGGTAGATTTCATAAAAAAAAAAAAAAAAAACATTTTGAGCAAAAGCTGAAAAATAAAACACATTTTTCATAAAATATTACATCTAGATCATATTCAGTAATATTATCAAAACAAAGATGCAGTAGATGGCTTCCATCAGCCATTTATCTCCTAAAGCTTACACAGTCCTTTAACACTTTCTGGATCGACATTTGACTTGGTAACATTAGGGAAGTTTCCACTTATATGCATGTTTACATTTGAGATTGCTCATTTTTGTGGCTTCCTCGTCTGTGTTTCTGATCGAGGGGTTCTAGACTCATTCAGATGATGTGTAATAATGCAACGAGTGTATAACAGTGAAAACACGGAAACCTGGAATATTCTATGTTTGGCAGGGAAAGAGATAAAGAATACATTAAAAGTCGCCAAACTTTCCCTTTTCCCTTTTTGATGAAGCAAATGTTGTTGGTCCCATTTCCACCAAGTGCTGTTATCAATAACTAATAATACAACTAAACATATTAAAAGTCTTTTTCAAAAAAATCAAATCTAAATATTAAATGATGCCTTGTGCAATAAATCTAAACTAAACTGAACTTAAATAAAGCTAAAGTAAAATAATTGATAGCAAAATATTACATGGAAGACTTGAAATGTTGCCCTAGTAACTAATTGAACTAAGCTTAAGTACTGAAATTTATAAATTGAAATAAAATTAAAACTAAATTCTAACTATATAAATATTAGTAGAAATTTATAAAAGCACATAATAAACTGATTAAAAATGTAACTATATTGAATTGATATGAAGCTGAATATAATAAAGAATAAAAGAAATAGTAGATGAAACACCTTAAATATGAAAATTAGAAATGTTTCGCCAATGAACTGAAATAAATACATTTGAATTACTAAATCCAGAAATAAAATAGAAATAAAGCTATATAAAATATTAACTAAATAATTAATAAAACTACAATTAAAATCAAAACTGAAAAATGTAATAATTTTTTAAGTTGAATATAATAATCCTGTGCTAAATCACAATGAAGTTTGATGTTGATTTTTAAATAACTTTTCAATGTTTTTAAACCATTTCTGAATTTCCCAATACAACTTTTTTCCTCTATTTGTTTTTAAATCTCATCCCAGGCTGCCGATCCACAAAGAATGGCATAAATCATCTAAAGACCCTCATGAGAAAATAAATAACTGCGATTCCTCCAAATATCTCATAAATCCATGCCAGTTAAATTGGTTTTATATGTGGCCAAACAGACACTGCATGCAATATTATTGAATTCCAGTCATAATGGCTGTAAAAAAAAACTCAGAACACAGTAAGCAATTTGATAATATGGAAAGGGTTGCTGTGTTTATAAAAATGCATTGCATTTCTACACAGGAGAAACCCTTGGCACAAAATTACCCAGAGCTACCTTGAATTCAATCCACTGCCGTCCTTTCTCAGGTCACATTTAAACCTACACGGCTGTGTTATAGGAGATAACAAAGCACTAACAATACAATACTAACTGTGCAGCAGCGGAGACGTGTTTCGGTTCACTAAAGCTGATTCTTTTATCGCTTCAGCACATTTAAAGAAGAGCCAAGGCCAAAGTCGAAGAGTGGAAAGATCCTCGCTGATTGAGTTCAAGGGATCTTCAAGTATCCCATGCAAATGTGTGAATTGGCAAACAGCTTCTGACCTTTACGCTTCATCAAATTCCCGAGCGGAGCAAACAGAGACACAGTTAACAGAGCTTCTTACTCAGACCAAACAGCTGAGCCTCCAGTCACAATATTCCTCCAGATAAAGGTCACTTCGGTGGCATTTACCACCACTCTCCAAACTGATTAAAGTGTATAACTCTATTACAGATTACAGCCATCTGCACGCTCTCATGAGACACCATTACATGACTTGATTTCAGCTCTCAGAGCACTTTATCCTAACTCCACTCGCTCCAGTCAAGCAGATATTCATCACATTTGAATCATTCGGTTTATTACGATTGGTTTCCTCGCAAAGGGTGAAATGTGACCTGCAAGAAATGCCTTAGTGATAACTACAAACAAGCGCTTTCTAGGGCCCTAGGGGGTTATTTTTTCGTTCTTTGATTATACATCTTTATGGCCATAAATTGCAAATTTTTTGATAAACTCTAAATTTAAACTGTAAGCATGTTCAGCACGTTGCCAAAAAGGTTAAGGAATTGGTCCAGTTTCATTTGACTACATATTAAAAGATTAGTTAAATTGTGAGTTTTATGTAATAATTTTATTCCTACCCTTTATGATAAGACACAGAATACAGAAAAAATTAAATGGACATCAGAATTTATGAAAATAAATAACATTTCAAAAGGCCATTTTATTGTTACGATTTAAATAAATTATGAAATAGTAAAGGTTTTGTGAATACAATAGATTAGACATCCTTTTTAATGAAAAAAAAACTAAATAAATTAAAACATTAAAAATGGAAACCAAAAAAATAAAATAAATAATAATAATAATAATAATTGATTTAACATTATTATGTATTTAAACAGTAAGTAAAAAATAAAAAATAATAAAAAAAATAAAATAAAAAATGATATGTAATTTTTGGGAAAATAAGCCAGTTTTTATAGGTTTCTTAGCTTTAGGGCATTGTTTCAGCCTCCTGTATAGAAGCAGCTCAACTGTGTGACAGTGAAAACTCTATTTTCCCTCTTCCACTGCCACAAACCGCTTCCCATCTCTCTCTTCTTATTCACATCTTCTTCCCGTGAGCTCAGAAAGTGACACTGCGGCTCACATGCAACAAAACCTCTGAAACCAGTGATCGCGAGCCCTGGAGGACTCTGGACGGCACAGAAGTGTGAGGTTCCCCCCAAAATACATCTCAACACTTAGAAATGTCTGAATATCATTGCATTAGATACCAAATACTAAAGCATGAGACCTATGCAAACAGCAAACCAGTGTTTATTTGCAATAACGTTTCTTTCCAGTCCACACAGGTCATTTACCTTCTCTTTCAATGGGAATGCATTTCCAGGAAATACATAGAAGCTTAATGCAATGCATGTAAATGTACATTATAAAAGTATGAGACTGACTTTTGAATGCATATGCATAATATTACAACTATGTTCATTATTATCATTATTACAAACGAGCTACTTTTTACTACAAACAAGCAAACCAATAACATCACAACCTGACTGTCACTTTTGAATATTCAGTCAACAAAGCAAGCTTTTGGACAGATGAAATGAAGTGTCTGAGGACGTGTCTGCAGTGTGAGAAACAGAAAGCCACGACCGCTCGCAGTGCAGACGCTTTAGATGATTATAATGGAGGTAATTTAGCTCTGACAGTCAGTCCAGCACAGAGACTCTGAGTCTGAGAAGTGCTGCTGTCTACTGATGCAGTCTTTATATACAGACCAAACGCTATCTTCTACACAAATAATGCCACTGCCTTTACTATGTTACCTAATGCAAAGAATGAATACAATCCAACACTCATCTCTTACTAATTTTGATCTGCTGATGTCTGTTTTGCTCTTTCATGCCACACTTTCTCAATAAATATGATGCATTTCATAGCTTTACTTGCATCTTAATCAGCAGAAAACCCCACAAACACACGATTCTGTCTACATGCTGTTTGAGCCACTCTCAGTCTAGTTTCACATGCATGACACTATTTGATGCCTGATCCTGAAATACAGCGAGAGACTGAAGAAAATGAAGGTGAGAGTCTAATGTTTTCTGCTTTTCCTGCATTCCAACAGTGACTGAAAATAACAGATTTGGCGGGAAAAGATAACTGACTTTTTAAACTTTGAAAAAAAAGAAATTTGAAATTTGAAAATTCTTTGAAATTAAATGGAATGTTTGAACATGTTTCCACTCCTGTGCAAACGATA
>NW_020526074.1:242500-281488 GCF_003368295.1 Carassius auratus
TAAAAGCCCTTTTCACAACAAAAGTGAAATGAAGGAAATTTTTATTACATAACAACTCGTTATTACGACATAATTGATTCACAAAAAATTATATGTGTGTGGCAGGAATGAGTTATACTGTAATATTAATATTTGTCTTATTTAATATATTTAATTATTGCAGGTTTGTTTTATCCCAATGCATGGACAAGAAATCCAGGATTGATGCTGCCTTTGAAATTAGCCAAACTCATGAAGAAGAGATTGATGCTAGGATATTGCTAAGATAACAAAAATCTACAAATCCTCTAAAAACATACGTTTGCCTCAAGAACAACAAAAAAGTAGTGCATCATTAAAAATTATTCATTCAGTCATTATCACTGACATTAGTGTAAAAACAACACATCTAAAATAACAAATCATTTCAACATTTATTCTCTTTATCCAATTATATGCAAAGCATGCTGGGAATTAGAAATCCACTGCCCAATTTTTAGTCACAAAAACAATTTTAATTCAAGTTTCTCATTAAGAAAACGCAATTAAAAAGCATTTAAATGACACACAATATTTAATAATCAACTCAACTCAATAAATATAATATGTGCAACTTTAAAAGTTTATTCAAATCAATACATTAACTTACAAACATGCACTTATTTAAATAGTTGGTAATATTCCTTCTTAAAGTGCATTACACACAAACATTGAATAAATTAGTCAATTTATAATCAGATTTAACAACTAGAGATCACTTTTCTCAGTATTGAATGAAATATAATCATATTTATATTCTCTTTCATAGAATATGTTCCTGATTGCAGTGCATTCTGGATTGCTGGACTACTTCTGATCTTAAACCGGATTGCACGAGACGTTTGACATCAGGATGCAGTTTATCTAACAACACAATCTAAATAAGCATAAAAAGACACTGCATGCATGAGAACTAGGATTTTAGTATCAATATAGATTCACCATATCATACATGCATGAATTTAATGATAAGGTGTAGCTTGAAAGTCACTTTGAATGCAATTATTTGCTAAATGCATGACTGCAAATGCATAATTATGTTAATTCCAATAGATTGTAAATGCAGCATTACAGTTTGGCTCTAAACAGGGTTTTTTTCCTACGTTTTGCAACAGTTTTCATGTTTGATGTCTGGAAATGCTAGATTTGATTTTACAGGAAAAAGCTCCACTTGGGCAGCAAACCTGCCAAATGAATTTACATTTTTTATTAGGCTTTGCATTATTTTTCAGCAGCTCAAGTAATTGGTTTTCCTCTGCTGAAATGGTTTGAGGGCAAATATAAAATACAGCTGTGGTGAAAATAGCATTTTTCATTTGAATTGCAAACTGTCTATTCTGCATTGCCACACTCGGGAGGGACCAAACGTATTAAAGTGTGTGTGTGTGTGTGTGTGTGTGTGTGGAGAAGGTGAGACCTGTTAGCAAGCTTCATCTCCAGACGCTCTGTAATTGCCATTGTGTTCTCCAGGTGACGAGAAGTTCAAGCCAAAATATTACATTTAAATGCACCCAAAAAGATTTATGCACCTGCCGAGACGATATATGTGCATCTATATGCTGCACATATGGAGGCAAATCAATTACTGTTGCATTCGGAGAAAGAGCGAGGGACGTGTCAGAACAATACAAAGACTGTGTCATTTCATAAAAGCAGTTATGAGGCTCACGTGGGCAATAACACGCTTAAACAAGGAGAAATGCACAAGAGATGTGCGAGCAATAAGACTGCGAGCGCTGATGAAGAATCAGGCAGGTATGAGCCAGGAAACGTGTGAAAGTTAGCCATGGCGGATATTATTCAGTTATTTTGGGAATAATTCATGGGATTCAATCCCACTGCCTGCATTACAAGCTGGAAGACAGAGAAAATACAAAACATAGGACGGGAGATGAGATTCATCAGGCTAGCTCAACTGGTTTGTGGCTGTAAAGCTTCAGAATTGACCTCTGTTAACTTTATTATTCTTCCTGGGCTTACTGAGAGTAACTTATTCATGTTATAAAAATAAAAATGAATACATTTCCAATGACCAAAATTTTTTTCTCGATGTATGTCATTCAGAAAAACGTCAAAGTAAGGGTTTTGATATTTGTGCATTAAAATTAAATTATCTATTGAAAGCATGAAGCTGTCGATTGATGATAAAAAGAGTAAAATATGTTATTATGATGGTTTAATGCTTCTTTAAAATTATATATATATATATATATACTAAATACTATGTTTATTACTGACCATGAAATATTATTTAGCATTTAGCATATTATCATTCTTATTTTAAAAGCAGGTTACAAAATTAATATTTTCTTGCCACAACTACCAATTGAAGATTAATTATTCCATTCTGAAAAAAATAAATAAAATATTATTTATTTTTTTTAAATATAAATACAAAAAAAAATTAAGTCACAAATATTTTATAATGACCCTGAGACTGTATTTTGCATTTTGCAATTTTCCATTTTATTAGTATTATCATTGCTGTTATTAATTAAAAAAAGGGGATTTTTTTTTCATTTATTTATTTATTTTCTTTTTTAATTTCGAACTCTTCTTGTGATGTTCCTGATGGGTTCAGGCCGTACTCTGCTCCTCATCAGAGTTAATGAAGACGTCAGCTGCTGTGTTTATCACTGAAGCTGATCACGAGGGCTGCTCTGTTAATTAAGCAGACGTTTGTGACTCCAGCAGCGCAACAATACGCCACTCATCAACCCGGCAGGATCCAAACACTCAGGACGGGGCACAACATCCTCCGAAACCTCCTGCGATAAACCCCGGTGATGCCAGAGTCTCTCAGTCAAGCATGCACGAGCAACTACAAAACTAGATCAGATTCCTCGTATTGGCCGAATTGCAAGGCATGCACTAAACTACCATTTCATTAAACACGAACTCTCTGGATCTAGATGATGCAGGAACGGCGTATCTAGTGCAGTCTGTGAAGCGAGCTTTGGGACTCCATCACTTCCGACACGATGCACACGAGGCTAATCTTGAGCGACGGACCGTTTCCCCAAAGGAAGACGAGTGAAAACCCTCAAACAAAACACCTCGGCTCGTCTCCAGCGCGAGCACACGTCAAATCAGTTAAACCGTCCGTGCTGGAAACATCTCCTAGTGCTTTCCTGGTCAGTTCTGAGGAGGAGAGTCTGCTTTGAAAGACTTCTGCTGGTTTAACAGCATCTCTGCTGCGCTGGAGAACAGACGAGAGGCTAAACGACTATCTGCATGAGGAAGAACAAACGCCAGCATCTGCAAACATCAGAAAACGCCTCGGCGCTCTCTGCTTTCCGATTAAACCATCTCTCTTCCAGACATCCAGCATGCTCTGTGTCGTTTAATTAGCTCGAGTGCAATAGGAAATTACATTATCTCCCTCGATATGCAAACATCACTATTATTATTGTTCATAGCTAATGCTAATGATCTGAACAAAACCTCTTGAGCGCATCATTTATCCTCCAGGATATGTGCAAAAAAAAAAAAAAAAAAAGGATAAGTAATTAACTGAATAAATATTGTTATTTTAAATATATGTCACTAAGTATTAGTACGACAGGAAAACATTATTATACTTTATATTACAATGATATTATTATATATTATACAATATATATTAGTATACTACACTAAATATAATTGTACTCTACTGATGAGAGTTGAATTGGAAAAAAGACATACTGATTACTTAATTCATTAAAATGATTAACTCAATTAAATTACATCATAAATACATATTACCAATCATGAAACTGGATTGCATTATTTATAATTTATCATATTATTATTACTTTTATTATTACTTTGAAAACACTGTCAAAAATATACTTGCAACATTAACAATAAATGAATGAATAAAAGAAAATCTGACCATTAAACTGTATTTTTGCATTTAGCAATTTGCATTTTATTATTATTATTATGATTATTACTACTACAGCAAGTGAACAAACCATCTAAACTTCTGCATGTAATTTATATGATGTTTGTGCTAAAGACAAAAAAAAAGTTGTCATCACAATTCAAAATAAATAAATAAAACAAAAAAAATTAACTAAATAATGTTTAAAAAATATTTAAAACAATACATTCAAATCAGTTAGTTTAATAAAAAAAGTAATATATTTTACAGATATTTATTAAATACTTTTTTTGTCTTTCCTCACCATTTTTTGTTTGTGTGTGTGTTTGTGTAAAACAGATTATTGCAGTAGGTTTTATAAGAATATACTATTTCATTCTTTCTACCTCAACATTTCTTAATTCAGTGTCACTTGTCATTTCTCTGCATTTATTTGTCAAATTTACTAGCAATTTCTAAGTAAAAATGATATCTACAACAAATGTGAATGAAAACACACAGCTGCCTTTTCAGATTATAAGCTGGGAGTCTTTGCAACAGGATGACTACCAGACTACAAATTGGTTTAAATAATGTTGTTTTTTTCCTGAGATTCACACTTTTTCACTTGGAGAGTTATTCTTCAGGCTCACGCTGCTCACATTATCTTCAGGGAACACGGTTCGTCTTTGAATCGCCTCTAGTTCAGAAGGAAATGATTAGCACTGCTCAGGTTTCCATAATTGCACATTTAGCATCTCGTTCGTCTCTTTTTAAACAGTCATTTCTTATCGTTTTCTCACTCATTCAGTCCATTTCTCTCTCATTCTGCCACACACACACACACACACACACACACATAGACACATGCATAATGAATGAATGACTTGACTGAATAAAAACTAGCGCTGCTTCAGATAAATAGCTGTGAGGTGTAAATTTTTAATGAGTCCCAATGAGGGTGACAGTACACACAGTGAGGACAACTGAGGGACGCATGTGCAACTATTGGGGGGGGGGGGGACATTTTCAATTTGAAGATCAGGGTGAATTTAACTTTTGTCGTCTTCTTGATATTAAGGCAAAATATATTTTTTTTTATACATCTCCATTAGGTTCAAAAGTTTTCACACCCCCGGCTCTTAAAAGCATGTTTTTTTTTTTCTTGTTTTTTTTCTTCTGGAGCATCAGTGAGTGTTGAACCTTCTGTATTAGTTGCATATGAGTCCCTCAGTTGTCTCCAGTCTGAAAAGATCGATCTCAAAATCATACAGTCATTGCTGGAAAGGGTTAAAATACACAAAAATGCTGGAAAACCAAAGAATTTGTGGAAGCTGGAGGATTTTTCTGAAGAACAGCAGGAATTTTAACTGTTCAGAAGAAACAATGGATTCATGAACAACCATCACTTAAAAAAATAAAAAAAGGAAACGGCAGCTAACTATTAAGAAGCTATTAAGAATCAAGGGGATGTAAACTTTTGAACAGGGTCATTTTTATAAATTCACCTATTGGTTTTTAAACATATTTTAAGTGAAATATCTTATTCAGGTCAGTACTAAATAAACAATAACATGCATTTTGTATGACCCCTCTCATTTTAATAAAATAATTAACATTTAGCAGATTCTGAAAGGGGGGTGTAAACTTTTGACCTTTTTTGATTTAATGACAGAAAACAGATGGGTTTTCAGTGTTTACATTCGCTTTCATTTAGCAGACGCTTTTATCCAAAGCGACTTTACATGCATTCACACTATAATTATTATTTTTTTTCTGTGTCCTCTGGGAATTGAACCCACAACCTTTTGCGCTGCTAACACGATGCTTTACCACTGAGCCACAGTTCAGCTTTCAATGGCAAATCAAAAGTGCCAAATTTCAAGGGATACTGGCAAATGAAGTCATAAATGTGTGAAATATTTGCTCAGAGGACGCAATTACGCTTAAGTGAACCCTCAGTGTTAGAGAAGGATGAATGCGTTTGGAGCGTTGTGTCCCGCGAGATGTGATTGTTTGATATTGTGCAGATCTTTGCAGCTGGGATCACACAGATACAGGCATTGATGTGTCACTAACACAGTTTCCGGCGCCTGTGTTTGCTCAGGCGTCCTGCAAACCCACCTCTATTGTAGCTGGAGCCGCGCTCGTAAATATGTACTCAGTAAAGGCTACAGATAAAGCTAGCAGAGCCGGAGCCGTCTGTGAGGGACGCGACTGCCAGCCGAAGGGACGGATCCATCACTGACGCTCTGAATTCATCAGTGCTGGAAACAAAGCTTGCCTCGGAGGAAAAGAGACGCGACGTGTTCAGTATCTGAGCTGCGAGGGAGTGTAGGGCAGCGAATTGAGTTTGTTTCACCTGCCAGTGGTGACTGAGTCTACAGACTGGAAGAATTCATGCCCAAAAAATAAATAAATAAATAAATTATATATATATATATATTCATATTCATGCCCAAAAAATATTTTCATCATTATATTGTATTTTTTAAAGAAAATATACAATTATTATTTAGAAAAACAATGACAATAATGATAATAATAATCTTTTTCTTTTTTTTCTTTTTTTACAAAATAACATTATAATACATAATAAACATCATAAGCATGACTATATTGTATATGTATTATATTAAAAACGATTCTACACATAAAAATGTAATATAGAAATATCATATATTGTGATATAAAATAATTATGTCATTTTATGGTACATCATTTAAAAATATAAAATTATAATTTATATTATAAAAATACAATATAAAATACATAGAATATAACAACAATAATAATATGATTATATTTTATGAATTAAATAATCAAATTAAATAATCAAATTCTAATCAAAATCAAATTTTGGGTTAATTAACCCTTTCTAGCCTGGTAATCAATAAGTTGTAGGTTCAAGGGTTAATGAACTATCGTTAGTAAACATGATCAGGTTACTTCAGAGCAACAGAACCTGTGCTAAATCTCATCTCGGATACACAAGTCTGCTAAATGGCTACTCAAAATAATTAATAAAATACAGATGTGTAAAATGTGTGTGTTTGTGTGTGTGTGTGCTTGAGTGTGTGTGTGTGTGTATGCACATGTGCATGAGTATGAATGTGTGTTCATGCGTGTGTTTGTGTGTGAATATGGGTGTGTATGTGTGCGTTTGTTAGTTCTTGGGTGTGGGAATGTGTGTGAGTGCGAGTGTGTGTGCATGTGTGTGAGTGTGTGTGCATGTGTGTGAGTGCGAGTGTGTGTGCATGTGTGTGAGTGTGTGTGCATGTGTGTGAGTGCGAGTGTGTGTGCATGTGTGTGAGTGTGTGTGCATGTGTGTGAGTGTGAGTGTGTGTGCATGTGTGTGAGTGTGAGTGTGTGTGCATGTGTGTGAGTGTGGTGTGCATGTGTGTGCATGTGTGTGAGTGTGTGTGCATGTGTGTGAGTGTGTGTGTGAGTGTGAGTGTGTGAGTGCGAGTGTGTGTGCATGTGTGTGAGTGTGTGTGCATGTGTGTGAGTGCGAGTGTGTGTGCATGTGTGTGTGTGTGTGTGTGTGTACGTGTGCTTGAGAGTGTATCTGTGTGTGTGCGTGCATGTGTTGGTGCGTGCGTGAATATGTATGTGTGCGTGTGTGTATGTGTATCTCTGTGAGTGCGAGTGTGTGTGAGTGTGAATGTGTGTGCATGTGCGTGCGTGTGTGTATGTGTGTGTGCATTTGTGTGTGTCTGTGTGTGAGTGCGAGTGTGTGTGCATGTGTGTGAGTGTGTGTGTGAGTGTGAGTGTGTGAGTGCGAGTGTGTGTGTGTGTGTGTGAGTGTGTGTGCATGTGTGTGAGTGCGAGTGTGTGTGCATGTGTGTGTGTGTGTGTGTGTACGTGTGCTTGAGAGTGTATCTGTGTGTGTGCGTGCATGTGTTGGTGCGTGCGTGAATATGTATGTGTGCGTGTGTGTATGTGTATCTCTGTGAGTGCGAGTGTGTGTGAGTGTGAATGTGTGTGCATGTGCGTGCGTGTGTGTATGTGTGTGTGCATTTGTGTGTGTCTGTGTGTGAGTGCGAGTGTGTGTGCATGTGTGTGAGTGTGTGTGCATCTCTGTGAGTGCGTGCGTGCATGCATGTGTGTGTGTGTGTGTGTGTGTGTGTGTGTGTGTGTGTGTATTATAGCGAGTGCTGTTTAGAGGAACACATTCCGTCCCGAGAGAGCGAGGCATCAGAGCAGTAACTAACCTTCACGTGACTCACTGTAATTTTGCGGCGTGAGAGAAGCAGATCTCAGCCAGCAGCTTATCTATAATGACGATCAGATGCTGCGCTGCTGCTTCCCGCTGGAGGTGATGCTGAGGTTATGAAGAGAGAGAGAGAGAGATGCTTTCAGAGAAAACATTATCAGATTTATTTCCTGAAAAAACTGAGAGAAACTGTGTTGTAAACCTAAAAAAAACTAATTCATTTCAAATGCATTTATTTCGTATTTCAATTTTAGTTCAAATCTATTCACACATATTTCGCTCAAGACTTGCTGATTTAAAAATTATAATTACGATTTATTCGGAGTACCTCTTGTGCACATTGCACACTTCTTAACATTAAGCCTCAAATGTGTTTTAATGTCACTACTGATGAGTATTGTCATGCATCTTTAAATGCAAGATATTTAGCGTGTATCTGAAGTGTAGCCTACTTGCAATAGCTCCACTTCAGCACAATCAGACACACTTCAGTATATCTTTACGCTGCACTTCAGTATATATTTTAGTACATTTATTTTCCACTAGGGATGTGTTGTTCTGTGTGGCTGTGATTTCTTACTATCCTGCCTAAAAATCATCCTGTGTCTGTGTTATAGTCTGGTCTCTGTGTGGCTCGAGTCGCTCTTTCAGTGTCAGTCTGTGGGTTTTGTTACAGCTGTTTTATTGTCCTAATCACTGACACAGCACAGTACATCTCCTCCAGCTCGTCTGCAGCACAAACTCTGTGGGACTGCTTTCACACTGATGTGTAGTGCTTCACAAAACCCTTCCTTTAGTACAAGCAACAGTCAGAGCTAATGCAGAGCACAATGAGAGCAGATGGAGAAAAAGGAAAAGCACAAGTGCTAAAGAAAGCAGACTCAGGGTATAAGGAGATGTGTAGAGCTCTGTCTGTTCGACTGCTGCACATTTGCATAAATGCTGTGAAAGCATCGGCTAAAACAGATTTGAGAGCGTCCGGCCGCTGATCCTCACAGAGATGAGCTCTCTCACGCGTCCAGCACTTCACATTCAAATCTATGATGGCAGAACTCAAAGCAGATTCAAATACACAACGAAGTTTCTAATCAGAATCAAATCTGGGGAAAAAAACGTGTTTATTCATCACTAAACGAACGACTGAGATTGTGAGCCACTGGTGAAACTCAGGAAAACATAACATACTTCAATGCAAAGTTTCAAACAATATACAAATATTGCAAAAATATTTTATGTGTGTGTGTGTGTGAGTGAGATTGTGAGAGTGTTTGTGTGTGAGTGTGTGTGTGTGTGTGTGTGTGTGTGTGTGTGTGTGTGTGTGTGAGAGTGTGTGTGTGTGTGTGTGTGTGTGAGAGTGTGTGCGCATGTGTGTGTGAGAGTGACAGTGTGTGCGCATGTGTGTGTGTGTGAGTGTGTGTGTGTGTGTGTGTGTGAGAGAGAGTGTGAGAGTATGTGTGTGTGTGTGTGAGAGAGTGTGTGTGTGTGTGTGTGAGAGTATGTGTGTGTGTGTGTGTGTGTGTGTGTGTGTGTGTGTGTGTGTGTGAGTGTGTGTGTGGGTGTGAGAGAGAGTGTGAGAGTATGTGTGTGTGTGTGTGAGAGTGACAGTGTGTGCGCATGTGTGTGTGTGTGTGTGTGAGTGAGAGAGAGTGTGAGAGTATGTGTGTGTGTGTGTGTGAGTGTGTGTGTGTGTGTGTGAGAGAGAGTGTGAGAGTATGTGTGTGTGTGTGTGAGTGTGTGTGTGGGTGTGAGAGAGAGTGTGAGAGTATGTGTGTGTGTGTGTGTGTGTGAGTGTGTGTGTGTGTGTGTGAGAGAGAGTGTGAGAGTATGTGTGTGTGTGTGAGAGTGACAGTGTGTGCGCATGTGTGTGTGTGTGTGTGAGTGTGTGTGTGTGTGTGTGAGAGTATGTGTGTGTGTGTGTGTGAGAGAGCGTGTGTGTGTGTGGGTGTGTGTGTGTGTGTGTGTGTGTGAGTATGTGTGTGTGTGTGTGTGTGTGTGTGTGTGTGTGAGAGAGTGTGAGAGAGAGTGTGAGAGTATGTGTGTGTGTGTGTGTGTGTGTGTGTGTGTGTGTGTGAGAGAGTGTGAGAGAGAGTGTGAGAGTATGTGTGTGTGTGTGTGTGTGTGTGTGTGTGTGAGAGAGTGTGAGAGAGAGTGTGAGAGTATGTGTGTGTGTGTGTGTGTGTGTGTGTGTGTGAGAGAGTGTGAGAGAGAGTGTGAGAGTATGTGTGTGTGTGTGTGTGTGTGTGTGTGTGAGAGAGTGTGAGAGAGAGTGTGAGAGTATGTGTGTGTGTGTGTGTGTGATTAAAATATTTGTATATCTGTATAATATATATATTTTTTTGCATTGAAATACGTCATGTTTTATATAGAATATCAAAGTAATTATTAAAGTATTTTAATAATTAAACATTAATAGTTTTAAATTATAATACAAATAAAAAAAATATGTAAAATATTGTACAAAATACATAAATATATACACACTGTGTATATTTGTACACACACACACACACACACACACACACACACAGTTAATTAAATATTAACATTTACAAATGTATACATATATTTTATACTATAAGATTCATATTTAATACAATATAGTAGATAGTAGATATTAATATAAAATACAATGTTTTCATAATATAAAATGTATTTAGAATCAAATATTAATAGTATATTCATAAGAAATAAGAATTAATAATATAATTATTATATTATAATATTTGTATTTATTAAAATATGAAGAAATCTAAATGTTGTGTTATATTATGAAAAAGGTATATACACAAAGTATATTTCATGCTATATGAAACAAAATAAATTAATAAATAGAAAATGTAGACTTCTACAAAATGTACAACTTCGGCTGAGCCTGTATCATTTCATATCGAAGCGTGAATGAAACTGCATGCATGCAATGTTGTGTTCAGTCGTGAAGTTACCAAAAAATGCGACTAAAGCTGCCTTAAATCTGTGCATGCATGTAATATATTATATTTGAGTTAGATTTAAAAACTGTCCTGGAGCAGTCTCACTCATCAGCTCATAAACAAAGACTTTAAGACCCAAAAAAGAGTCAGAAAAGGCAAAGAGATTTGAGAGAAAACCGCAGATATACAACACGTTCAGCAGCGGCAGCTCTTAAAGTGACAGCACCCAAAATAACCTGATATTCATCAAAGAAGAAGAAAAAATACTAAAATCTATAACTTCTGTGGCTTTACGGGATTCATCTACTGTATATTTAATTTGGGATTTAGTGTTTGATAATATAATATAATATAATCCTATCTATATTCTCATTAAGATCATTCACTCTGAAGTACACCACATTAAGCAAAATAGGACTACGTTTACTTAATCTATCATGTTTTTCTTATTATATCCGTGAGATATGAGCAAAAGAGGGTTAAACGTGATGAAAACGGTATAATGCAAAACAATGCTTCATTATCTCTGTGCAAAACATAATTTCATTGTTTTAAGACGATTTAAGATCCACCTCGTGAGATTCAGATCATTATCACATTTTACTATAAAAGCAAAACAAAGCTCGCTCATTAACCCCCGAAAAACTCAAAGCAAGAACTCAAAAGCAGCTCCACCAACATCCAACCAAGAGCGAAACGGAGCGTGGGGAAAGCGCCGACGGCTTTTCAACTTTAAGAAAAGAGCCTTATCAGACAACAAACTTCTCTTCCCGTGACTTTCATCTCGCGCACTTGTTCCACTGATCTTATGAATAAATCATAAAGGCCGTACCCCTTCGGCTCGGAGCAGTGCATGCCCTGTAAAACACAGAGAAGTGTTTATGGGAGATAAGAGCCAGAGAGGATGCCTTCCCAATAACGCTTTTATCACTCCTTGTCCTCCCCGAGCATCGACTTTTACGACGCACACCAACGACAGCAGAATGGATAATTAGGGGAGTTTGTGGAGTCGACACATCCCGTCCGTGATAGAGGAGCCAAAACAAAGCCATTCTGGGAGACATTAACGCTTAATACCTACCGCTAAACACCACGCTTGTGTTAAATATAAATGAGTGCTTTCTGATGGGCTTGATTTGATCCCGTCTGATGAGGTTTCGGTCAGGATGGAGGCCGGGGAGCAGGAACTTAAACACGGAGATCGATCTGCAGGAACGTATTGATCAGTTCCTGTCAGACTCAGACGATCGATGCACACAGTGATCTCAGGATAGTTTCCTTCTTGACCGCCGGACCTCAAACAAAAGAGGCACGAACCGACACTAAAACAGACACGTTTGTGTTCACGGCACACAGAGGCAAGTCACACGGCGATGCAGAAGAGATTTTCTGAGCTGTTTGAACTAGACATACAACTGGTTAAAATTGTTCTCTATAATTGTAATAAAGTAGAAATATATATTTAGGATATATATTTAAATTTAGAAACTAACTGAAAAAAGTTCAAGTAATAAATAATGGGAGATAAATAAATGAATAAATAAAAACCTAACATTAACCCTAGACATAAAAAAAATAAAATAAATAAAATAAAAATAAAATAAAAAAAAATAAAAAAATGAATCAAACCTAACATTAACCCTAGACATAAACAAAAAAAAAATAAAAAAATAAAAAAATAAAAACATAAAATAACAATAAAATAAAATAAATAAATAAATAAAATAAATCAAACCTAACATTAACCCTAGACATAAACAAAATAAATATAAAAATAAAAAAATTAAATAAAAAAATAAAAAAATAAAAAAATAAAATAAAAAATAAAAACATAAAATAAATCAAACCTAACATTAACCCTAGACATAAAAAATATATATATATATATATATATATATATATATATATATATATATATATATATATATATATATATATATATATTTAAATTTAGAAACTAACTGGAAAAAGTTCAAGTAATAAATAATGTTGGGGAGATAAATAAATAAATAAATAAATAAATAAATAAATCAAACCTAACATTAACCCTAGACATAAATAAATAAATAAATAAATAAATAAATAAATAAATAAATAGATAGATAGATAAATAAATAAATAAATAAATAAATTAGTAAAACTTACTCAAAGATTAAAATGAAAGCTTACTATTAGAAATGCACTTTGGTAACTAACAATATTAAAATGTAGGAAAAGAATGAATGAATGAATGAGTGTACATTAATTTGAAGACTGAATATAAAATAATTGCAATAAAAATTATATTTATAAACACTAATGTTAGGTGGGATGAATCGAATATATATATTCTCATTAAGATCATTCACTGTGAAATACACCACATTAAGCAAAAAAGGTTGTGAACAGCACTACATGTTTTCTTAATTTATCATGTTTTCTCATGAGAAAATAGCAAAAGAGGGTTAAACGTGATGAAAATGGTCATAATGCAAAACAATGCTTCATTATCTCTGTGCAAAACATAATTTCATGATTTTAGGATGATTTAAGATCCACCTCGTGAGATTCAGATCATTATCACATTTTACTCTAAAAGCAAAACAAAGCTCGCTCATTAACCCCCGAAAAACTCAAAGCAGCTTAAAAAAAATATTATAATATATATATATATATATATATATATATATATATATATATATATATATATATATATATAAAATACAATAATTAGTAAAAACTACTCAAAGATTAAAATGAAAGCTTAATGTTAATAATGCACTTTGGTAACTATCTATACATAAAATGCAGGGAATGAATAATAGAATGTAAAATTAAATAATAAAATAAATACATAAAAGTTAATCAACATGCAGATGTATATAACAGAATCACTTAAACATACTCTAAATTGCAATGAAAGTTTAAAAGCAAGCAGGTAGCAGAAAGAAACACAGATTGGAGATGAACAGGGTGGAGAAGGGCTCATTTATTACCCTGTTTTTAGTGATGGTGGGATGCACAAAACCCAAATAGCATAATCAGGGCGACTCGGCCGTCACAAATTAGCGGCGGTGTTTCTGGCTCTTTTCTGATTGTAGCAGAGAGGACAGGTTTGAAGCCAGACATCTGCTGCGAATACACCACAATGACACTTTCTATCAAACTGCCAATAGCTGTATCACAGACAAACAAGCTCTTGTTATCTCTGAGCTCTTCAGACGTGGACTGACTCATTGTGTTGCTCTACTGAGGCCCTTGGGTTTGGGATGATGATGTACTGTTGCGTCCCGTTTGGTGTCCCTTAAAGACGATGACATTTAGCTTTATTCATAGCTGCTTCCTCAAAAACGTCTTCAGATGGACTCATTTGTTTTTCTATTCTCAGAGATGCCCTTTAAGAGCGGTGTGCGACTCTTACCTCAGTATCAGTAACTCACTACACAACATGCATGAACCAGCAGCATTAAAACACTTAAAACACTTCAACTGTGAAAGATTTGTGTTTGTTTGTAATTCAACACTATGCAAGTCACCATGGACGAGAAACGGGCTAAATATAGCAAAATATGAAAATAAAATTTAATCAAAGAAAATGTACATTAGATTTTAAGGTTTTAAAAAAATTGATTTATAGATTTTTTTTATTATTTTATTTACTTTGTTGGTTGATAATTAAAATTATATTTAAATATTCATATTTTATTTTAAATATTAATAATAAAATACATAATAATTTATATAGTTTCATAAAACAGACACACTTCAATATTTCTGAATATATATATATATATATAGAGAGAGAGAGAGAGAGAGAGATAGATAGATAGATAGATAGATAGATAGATAGATAGATAGATAGATAGATAGATAGATAGATAGATAGATAGATAGATAGATAGATAGATAGATAGATAGATAGATAGATAGATAGATAGATAGATAATTTTTTTTAAAGGGTTTATCATTGATTAAAAAATCCGAATGAGTTTTGTGTTATATATAAATTTATAAAATGTATTTATTTAAATAAATGTATCATGTTTACTATTTTAAAAGTATCAATTTATATTTTATTAAGTTATATACAATCAGAAATATATACTGTGTATCTGTGCAAATATATATATATATATATATATATATATAGTATATTTTTATTGATTTTGTTGTAATGTAAATCAATGATTATCTTTACGATTTCATTATAAACTTTTTCATATTAATCAACTTTAATAGTCAACTATAAAAGACACATATCATCACTAAATTATTACACATGGGTCGTTTTCAGGGATCATGAACGTCTTGTTTGTTTTATAAAATAATATTTATTTTTATTTTTTATTTTGCTTTGTGAGCACCGCATATAAGCTTCGAGTGGAATGTTGTGCAGCAATTTATTATTTACAGAATTTACATTATTTACAGCCAGCATTGTGGTGCTTCGGGCTAAAAGCAATATTTTATTCTTAAGAGTGTAAACATGACGAAATAATGATAAAGGCTTATGTTTGAACCATGTGATTGAAAACATTATGATGTCACTTCCTCATGAAGATTATAAGATGAAACATTTATTTTTAAGGAGGGAAATATGTCTTGTAACAAACAATGTGTCTAGGATCAGTATGTTGGTATATCATTGTAAAATAGAGCTGGTTCTTATCTGGTTAATAAAGGTTATAATTTGTTAATAATATCAGTAGTAAGTCACAAACACCATTTCTTTCCCAGAAAGAGCCATGCATGATTCTGACATTTACGTGTGATATACAGTACGAGCTCTGCAGAACAAAAGGGGAAACGCTAACCTTTAATCCTCAAAGAGGGACTGTAATTGTGAAGACAGCGATGTCTTCAGATAGAGCTGGAGAAATAGAGAGTGAGACGCAGAGAACACAGTAATCTCGAGTGAATCTGAGAACAGACTGGACTTCTTTTATTTGCTTTGCTACGGGAACACCAGGAGCATAAAAATGACAGAGTTAAGCGATTAGGATTCAGGAGTGGAGCGATGCGAGTCACTGAGCCGCTACAGAACCTGGATATTTCATTTCTCTGAAGAATCATGATGGAAAAACAAAGACATCGAAAATTCATCTGTTCACAGAGAGTGCAGGCGATCATCTAATTCCACAAATGCCGATAAACGTTTAAGAACTGTTTTTGACAACGTTGTTTTGGAATGTTCTCGGAATGTTCCAAATATCCACGTTATTCATGTTTTAAGAATATTTTTTCTTGGTTATGCAAATGTTAAAGGGATAGTTAACCCAAAATTTTACATTCTGTCATCATTTGCTCACCTTCATGTTGTTCAAAACTTGTATGAGGTTGTTGAACAGAAAATAAGTTACTTTGAAGAATGTTTGGTCCCCGTTGACTTCCAGCTAGTCTTTTGTTTGTTTTTTAACTGTGGAGGTCAATGGGGACCAATCACTGTTTGGTTACATTTAATAGAAAACAGAAACTCGTAGAGGTTTGGGAGTGAGATGATTATGAAAGTATTTCGATTTTTTGGGTGAACCGCAGTTAATCGAGAACATTCTCACACGATCGATTTTCAAAAATTATATTAATGTTAGGACAAAATGTTATTAAAGTAAAGTTTATGGAATGTTGTTATACATTTATTCATATTTGATTATCATTACACTGAGATCAACGTTCCCATAATGTTGCGAGAAAACATTAAAATTTTGAGTAAAAATAAATTGAACAAAATTTTAATAAAATATTCAAACGTTTGAATTAAATTGGTAGAACGTTGTAAGAAATGGTTTGTAACCTTTGAAAAAACATTCGAATCATAACGTCAAAAATTTCAAAGCAATGTTTCCACAAAAGTTTTGTGATCTTTAAGGAAACATTCCATTTGATTATTTTGCAAACATTACGAAAATGTTACTTTTTAAATGTTCTCTGAACATTCTAAAATATGTAGCAACATAAAAGGAATGTTAGACAAACGTCCAACTAAAATGTTTCTTAAAAGAAAAACGATGTATACATCACATTTTTATGCTCACATTTTGAGAAAATTAAATAAGACCAAATAACTCTGAACAAAACCACAGCATTAATCGATCAACTTCCAAACATCAAACAACGATTAAAACCAAATAACTTTTATATGCAAACCTTTAAAAGGTTTATAAAGTTTATCATCGATTAAAAATAATAATAATAATAAGAAGAAGAAGAAGAATCTAAAGCTAAATTGTGCCTCCTTTTATTAAAATATTTTTATATGAGTCAACTGAATAAAAAATAGTCAACTATAAACGAATAATACCATCAGCGAATTTTAATATACATGGGACATTCTCAGGAGGGGAAACATCTATTTTTTTATTCTTTTACAATATTTCCAACATTATTGGAACATTACTTTTAAGTTAAGTTATGAAAGAAATATGTTCGTATAACGTTAAACTAATGTCCATTTAAATGCTTTAGAAATAGTTCTAATAACTCAAAATTCAAAGAACTCTGAACGAACATTCTATTAACGTAACAATAACTTTGAGACAACATTCTGAAAATGTTCCCTGTGAGCTCGGTTCAAATTACATCAGCAGTACTTGAAAACCACAGCGTTAATGGACCGACCACATGCAAACGTCCCTAGATCAGCCATGGCTGTGTTGCCCGAGGGCCAGCAGTGATCGAGCAGATGATTTTGATCTCAGCGGCTCTCTGGTTCCCTGGTCACCCGTCCGTGGAATTAAACCGGCAACCTCAACGGCGGCTCACTTTCCCAACTATTAGACTCAGAGAAGCAGCAGTTCCACCCAAAGACTTCATCAGTCAGACTCTGACCGGATAAATAGGCCAGTGCACACATCTCACTTCAAATACCATTATACTGCAGGCACTTTCAACACAACATGGATCCATTGTACCAAATGCCACACTGCTAACTGCACCAGGCTGCTTTCAACACAAACACACTTCAACAGAGTCATTTTAATAGAGGATGCACAATTCGATTACACTAAATATGCCTTTCTTTTATCAGGGAAAGGTCATAAATGGTTGAAGCGAAACACACCGCTAAATGCTTGCCCATTAACCTGATTCTGCTTTGCATGGAAACCCTCTTTGCATTCTCAGTGAGGGTGTGCACAACTGCACTACATATATATATATATCTACCAGACAGCGAATCTCAGGGGTTGTTCATATGTTATGTTTAAAAACAGCTGGAAGGAGCTCAACAGAGCGGAATCTGGTCTCCAGATGTGTTTTTTAAAAGATTAACTATAACTCATATTACATATTTTTCAGCGTTTAAGATTCAAATGCACACATCACTGGCAAACGTTGACTAAAATATGATTTATTTCTTGTAAAAAATGTTATTTAGTCAGAATACAGTGCCATTTTAAATGGCCATCAATGTGAAAAGATTATTTTTTTCTCTTAAATAGTTAAAGTACAGCATATACCAATAAGAAGTAATTTTAAATGTCCGTTTTAATTATTTCACAAAAAAAAAAATTGTCTTTTTATCAGTGCAAGATCTAAATATTCTTCTTTGATATAATTTTTTCTGTCAGTACTGAACATTATCAAAATCAAAAACTCCAATATCTCAGCCATTTTATTCGCACGAGTGTTGTTTTAATTGTTTTCATAAAACGTTATTTGTGAATGCTCTCTGAATATTGAAAAGGTCCAGATGCTTTTCTTGGTTGTACAAATGTTAAGGAAACATCCCATTGTACAATTTTCCAAACATTACGGAAACGTTACTTTTGAGTGTTCTCTGAACATCCAAATACAAAATTTCAGGAAAAAATTGGTTCAGGAATGATTTAGAAAGAATGTTTCTGTGCTATCGTTTTGAGAATTTTATTAAAGACCAGATTAACTTTAAACAAACATTTTCTCCATTTTACATTTTACTCCCAAATAGTTTAATTAAAGCATCTACCAGTAAAAACTAAACGAAAACAGTTAACTATTATCATTTCACTGTAAAAATGTATTTGTTTTCCAGTACAAACATCAAGATACTTTTACTTGAGATGCAAAATTCCATATTAAGTCTTATATTCTGAAAAATATCTGCCAATAAGGTCATAAAAATAAACTTGAATAGAACCCTTTGAATTACATACTTTTTTCTGACCCCATTTGCAAATAAGTCTTCTAGTTTTAAGCCAAAACTCAAGTACTCTGATACATTTTTCAGAAACAAAAAGCTTAATAACTTGTCGTTTTGCATCTCATTTATCTGCATTAGAAAAGTTGACAAAAAACTGAGGGAGAACGTCACTTGCAGTGCTGTAGCTTTGCACTTCCTTAATTAACCTGTCAAACCTTTACTTTCTTAGAAACATCTTGAAGAAACAATGACTAAATCAACTAGAAAGCAATATGAGGAAAAGACAGCCTCCGTGACCAACCATGCACACCATAAAACAAAGCTCTACTTCACCTGAATTAGAATTATCTAGAAAGCGACACTGTGCCACTCAGTCTGAGACAAATACTTACTTCAAAAGCTATTCTCAAGTACCTTGCTGAGAGCCAGGCTGTGGAAAATGTGACTGAAAATCACTGTAAGAGTTCTTGTGTGCGGATCGGGCTCAGCGAAGGAAGACGGGCTGCAAACAGCTGCATCCACTTTCCATCGGGCTCTTTGATAAAACGCTTCAGACTCTTATGTAATGAACACAGGTGCTCATGTGCAAAGCAAGCGTCAGCCTCCAGCTGCGGTCTCTTCATAATGCTAACTCTGACACTGACATCCGTCAGATTAAACCACTACATTTCCATGAGCAAGCACTCGCTTTGGCCACTTTGTGCAGACTGAGGAAGTGAAACGCAAAGCAAATGATTGTGTGAAACTATTTTCAGGCAGTAGATTGTGGATTTAAGCTTTGCAGTGGACAGACACATGATTTGAAAGTATTCATAGAGAAGAGCACAGCATGAGTTATGTCAAGGACATGGGTTTAATTTAAAGAAAACACACACACACACACACACAGAGAGAGATCAAATGAAAAACTCTGAATCCACTGCAACTCACAGCAGATGGAAAAAAATATATACATGTAAACTAGATTTATACATTCCCTATTCAAAATGCAGTTCAACCAGCAAGACTTCTACCACTGCCATTCTGGAAAATCATTATTAACCAGCATTACTCTACATTAACCAGCATTAACCAGCATTAACCAACATTAACCAGCATTACTCAACATTAACAAGCATTAACCAACATTAATCAGCATTACCCAATATTAACCAGCATTAACCAACATCAACCAGGATTAACCAGCATTAACCAGGATTAACCAGCATTAACCAACATTAACCTGCATTACCCAATATTAACCAGGATTAACCAGCATTAACCAACACAAAGCAACATTAACCAGCACTAACCAAGTTTAACAAGCATGAATTATAAATTACCAATATTAACAAACAAACATAAATCATCATTAACCAACATCAACCAGCATTACCCAGAATTAACCAGGATTAATGAGCGTTTACCAGGATTACCATCATTAACCAAGATTAACCAGAAGTAATCAACATTAACAAACATTAACCAGCATTAACCAAGATTAACCAGCCTTAACCAGGATTACCAGCATTAGCCAAAATAAACCAGCATTAATCAACAGTAATCAACATTAACCAGCATTAACCACAATTACCTAGCATTGACCAGGATTACCAGCATTAACCAAGATTAACTAGCCTTAACCAGGATTACCAGCATTAGCCAAAATTAACCAGCATTAATCAACATTAATCAACATTAATCAACATTAACCACGATTACCTAGCATTGACCAGGATTACCAGCATTAACCAAGATTAACCAGGATTACCAGCATTAGCAAAAATGAACCAGCATTAATCAACATTAACTAACATTAACCACCATTAACCACGATTAACCAGCATTGACCAGGATTACCAGCATTAACCAAGATTAACCAGCATTAACCATGATTACCAGCATTAGCAAAAATTAACCAGCATTAGTCAACATTAACCAACATTAACCAGAATTAACCACGATTAACTAGCATTGACCAGGATTACCAGCATTAACCAACATTAACCATGATTACCAGCATTAGCCGAAATTAACCAGCATCAGTCAACATTAACCAACATTAACCAGCATTAACCACGATTAACTAGCATTGACCAGGATTACCAGCATTAACCATGATTACCAGCATTAGCCGAAATTAACCAGCATCAGTCAACATTAACCAACATTAACCAGCATTAACCACGATTAACTAGCATTGACCAGGATTACCAGCATTAACCAAGATGGCATTAACCAACACAAAGCAACATTAACCAGCACTAACCAAGATTAACAAGCAAAAATTATAAATTACCAATATTAACTGGCATTAACCAGCATTAACCAGCATTAACCAACATTAATCAACATGAAAATACAAGTGAATGTGACTGATGAGTTCTTGCCATGTTGCTAGGGTGTTGCTAAGTTGTTTGCAGGGTTTTGCTATTCAGTTAAGGTATTTAGAATGGTGTTAGGATTGTTGCCATGGTGTTGCTACTCAATTACTAAGGTGTTCTGAGTATTGTTTATAAAGTTTCAGTGTGGTTGCTAGGGTGTTGCCAGTACTTACCAGTCCAGTTACTAAGTTGTTCTGGGTGCCGTTGACAGCAAATGCCAACAACAAGCTCACATAAGTGCACCAAAAAAAGGAAATAATATAATCTAAGGATGGAATTACGTTTATGCAGTTAATTAAACACAACCTGAATAATCACATTAGTAATAGTTAATAAACGTTCGGTACCATCTTCAGTATTTAAAATTCAACCCCACAGTGCTTCTCTCTCTCAAGCTACTAGAGAATTCACTAGAGTCCCTGCTGACGGAGTAAAACGCGATCAATACGGCCCAGTGACTCGTGATTGCTCTGTGTATTTTCAATGATCCAACAGAGATGTGTTTAAGCCATCAAACACCTTCTAATCATCATGCAACAGGGACTTCAATTTACACTGGACTGCGTGTTCTCAGCCCGGTCGATTATATCTGTTCCATCTACCGGCAGCTTCAATCCTGTTAGAGTAGTCTTGCTACTATTTGGCCATAATAAGCCTCAAATTGATGATTAACCTTTGTAATCCGGCGAGCACATGGAAGACGGTGTGCTCTTGTCATCCGAGTGGCTGCGAGAAAGATGCTGCATTATCATCTGCGGGAAAATTGAGGGGTTTGTGAGCAAATGAGGTAGCGTTATCTGCACAGAGCGTGCACAAGTATAATGAAGATGCATCTCTAGAATGAAGAGCCCTTTAATAACGAATCCGACACTGTATTGTGCATTTTAATAAAAAAACGTCCACGTATGCATGCGTTAGCCGCTTATGCGTGATGATAGAGGCTGTTATCTTGGGAAAGCGAGGAGAATTAGCATCTGGTGCAGAGCGTCGGCCATTGTTTATGGTGCTCTATTATTTGGTAATCAGACATTAAATGAGTCATTTCTCTACATTTAACTCGGGCCGGTGAGCTAATGGTTTAATCTGACCAATGAGGATGATTTACCTTTTGTTTACTGTGAATCACCATTAGACAAACTCAATTCGTGACTGCAAATGAAGCAGGAAACCATTTCCTAAACTGTGAATAAACACATGCACCATTCAGACTGCATATATATGCATCAATATGCATTTTAGGCTTTTATTATCCTGTGATATTTGCAGTCGGTTGTTTCGTAAGGGCAGACTTGAGGCTCTTTTATCAAAGGCCTTCATCAGTTGGTATTTCATATCTATCATATTTGAGAGTGGAATCAGTCCACAGTCTGTCCTTTACACGTCACCTTGTCAAAACGCCAGTCAAACCACCTCCTTCATTATCTTAAAATCTCTAAGGACGAAAAATAAGATCTTTGTGCGGAGTCTCATTTCAATGAAATAAATTTAAATTAAAATAAGGCCCCAAATTAAACCTTAATATATTCCACTCTGGGGGAAAGAGGCAGAATCAGGGCATACTTCAAAAACATGACAAAAACACAATCCCTCATCAAGAGTGAAGTAAAGTTCAGAAACTTTCAATTGCCGAAGGGTCAAGGTTTGGAGAAAGAAATATTACATTAGCAATAAACAAACACTTAAAGAGAAAATAAACTTAGCCTCAACATTCCGGGTGAAATGCAATAAAGTTTATTGGTTACAACAAATATCAAAAGTTTGGAAGTTGGCTTTAGGAGTGGAAAAGGCCAAAACAACAAGCAAAAATACAGAAGAGTCAGTCTAAAGAATAACTGAGGATCGAAATGGTTGGTTTGATGAAAACAACCAGTCAAATAATCATCTATCCAGGTTACACATTTAGGTTATAAAAACGTTATTGTAATATTGTTTTGAAATGTTTCTAAAACAGTTTTTTTGATGCGATCAGAGCAGTATTTAAGTGTTACAAAAACATTTCTTAACATTCTACTGAATGTTCACTCAAAATATAACGTTATTTGAATGTTTACATTAATATTATTACAACGTTAAAATGTTTTTATAATTAAAAATTTGTTACAAAAAGTAAGAAAAATGTTTCTTAGAAAATTCTACAAAAACTTTATTTTCAAACCCGATACAACGTTATTTAAATTTTTGATTTTACTATTCTAAAAACCTTAAGATGTCTAGTTTTCTTGTTGTGACGAGAACATAATTTAAAGGTTACAAAATGTTTCTTACAACATTCTACCAACAACATTTTTACCTAAAATATAACGTTACATTTATATTTAAAATTCTAAAAATATGAAAATATCCAGATTTCAAAATGTGACTATATTTTTATTTAAAGGTTCCAATTTGTTTTCCTTAAAATTAGGGTTGGAAAGGGGTGGAAAATTTCCAGAATACCCCCCCAAAAAAAAATCCTGTAATGTATCCAAACTTTTTCTGGAATATTTTCCAAATTTACTGGAAATGTTGCACCTTTTTGCAACCCTACTTAAAATGTTCATCGTGTATTGATAACAATTAATATTAACAAAGTTATAAAAACGTTCCATATACATTACTTTAAGAACATTTGTCTTGACATTTATATAGCTTTAAAAAAAATTAACCTTCTGTGTAATGCAAACTTTTCACAGATGTTAAACTTTCTTTGTGGAACCACAGATAAGCCACAAAACCTTTATTTTTAAGAGTTAGGCAACAGTTCATTTCAGCATGTTCTTGTGTTCAAAAAGAACAAACAAAGGAGAACAAAATACAAGAGGGGTCTCAAGACCTCTGAATATTTTAAACTTGAAAGTTGACACAGCAGCTTAAAGAAGCCTTTACTAAAACCAGCATGTCTGTTGAAAACATGGTGTGCTACAAAAAAATGAATTACAAATTAGAAAAATGTACTACTTTGGGTTAAGGGTTCATTCAAATCTCCAAGTACTAACCTAACCTGACCCTTCTGCCGATGCTCAAGCACAACCTTATTAGTTTTTACTTGAGCACTTTAAAAGTTTCCTCTGGAGTGAAGCACCTCCACATCTACTGCTGGCGAGGCAGAAGATAAAAAAAAAAACTACTTCTGAGTCTTTCAGCTGTACTTTTTCCACCGTTGCATGAAAAAACCCTTTTATGAAAGCCTGGAAACAAAACAAAAAATAATAAATAATGAATCCAGTAACACCGAAAGGAATCTAAGACGTGGAGCATAATAAAGTAAGCGGCGGAATCAAATGACTGCTGTTTCTATGAGCTTTAATCTCAGGGTAATTTCATTTCACACTACGCAGAACTAAATACTGCAACACTAGAACAATATTTTGGCTCCTGCCTCTTTAGAAACGAGCATTTAAACACACACCTTTTGTCTAATTGTGTAGCTTTCTGTAGGGCGAAATAAAGAGCAACACAACATGCGGTAAAGAAGGCTTTCGCTCAGATTCGAAGAGAACGAAAAGCCATGAATAAAACGTCTTTTCGCTCATCAAGTGGAATGATAAATTCCCCCCATAATGCATCTGCCTCAGAATCCGTGATGAAAAAATATTTTAAATTAGGTGTCAAAAGCCTCATATTGAACAACTCCCTCTCAAACTGCACTCCAAACGCGCCAATTATTCCCAAATGACAGCGGATTGAACAGAAGAAAGCACAAAGCCGTCACTCTCAAAGGCGCACATCAGGGAAGCCTCATCGGAATACATATAGCATTAATGAGTCTGTCCCATCAGCACGGCTCATGAGCGATCATCTGATGCTATGTGAGGGGGAACGCAATCAATACACTGATCCAGATGCACTGCACAGCCTTTAAGACTAGGGATGGGAATGATTCGGGTTCCAATTTCAAAACTGGTTCTTTAAAGGGACAGTACACCCAAAATAAACATTCTGTCATTGTGTACTCGCTCTAATGTCATTCTAAACCCATTTGATTTTATTTATTCTCTGAAACACAAAACGAGATGCTCTTTAACACACACTGACAGTGAATGGTGAACGGTCCAGTATAGATTAAGCAGCAGACTTTATTTAAAGTTAACATTATTAGAAGATAGGCTAGGAATTGTTGTTTTAATGATATGCAAGCTGACTTTATTTATTATGTATGTATCAATACTATTTGTGACCCTGGACCACAACACCAGTGATAAGTTTACGTTTTTCAAATTTGACATTTGTACATCATCTGAAAGCTGAATGAATAAGCTTTCCATCGATGTTTTGTTAGTTAATATTTGCATGAGATAACAACTATTTGCAAATCTGGAATCTGAGGGTGCAAAAAAAATCTAAATATTGAAAAAAATCACCTTTAAAGGTGTCTAAATGAAGTACTTAGCAATGCATATCACTAATCAGAAATGAAGTTTTTATATATTTATGGTAGGAAATTTACAAAATATCTTCATGGAGCATGATCTTTACTGAATATCCTAATGATTTTTGGCATAAAAGAAAAATCTATAATTTTGACCCATACAAATGGCTATTGCTACAAATATATCCGTGCTACTTATGACTGTTTTTGTGCTCCAGGGTCACATTTGCATATTGAGTAAATGCAAAAAACAAGAGATTTCAGAGATGTATTAGACTATTTAAATATGCCCAACTACATTAAATATCAAAAGTAACATTAAATTAGAAATAAAGACTACTGTAAATTCATGTTCTTGCGCTTAAAAACAGCTGAGCAAAGTGAAACATAATGCAAACAGCAGTCTCGAAGTTCGGCTTTAAAAGTGGAGTATTTTAACCTTGATACGTCGTCTTAAAAAATATAAGTTTAAAAACACCAAAAAAAAACAGCATATCTGGAGATATGGCTTTAAAAGTTGCAAATTTTAACCTTGGTTTGATGTCAGTGAAACCAAATACTAGTTCAAAAGAAGATTTGCAGGGAGTTAAATCTTAAATTAGGCTCTGTTTCTCAGACAAAGATACTGAACAACTTCAGAAGACTTCAAATATAAGCTAATGCATTTATATCCACATTTTTTGCTGTATTTTTGGAGTTTGACAGTCACCCACCACAAGTCTTTTTGACTACATCACTGGAAATGACCAGCTTATAAGAGTCTGTAGTCCTAATTTTCTCTTTTACCACATTCAATATAGCCTAAAAACAAATTTTGAGGCACAAAACCCTTAATGAAACCAAACATCAAAATAATTCACTTCTGGCATTTTGCAACAATGTTCTGAACTCGACTTACAAAGGTGAAGGTGGTACTGAAAAACCTCTGTGCGCTCATGATGAATAATGCAGTGCGTCTTAAATATGCAAATCTATTTATTAGCCTAGTTATGCATGTACTGTAACATGCATTGAGTTATGTATTATATATGAACTAGATGTGAAATGAACGACTCGTTGGCTAACCACGCAGTGCTAAAGACGCTGGATAACTTATGAACCAGCTTTAAAATCCTAATGTCTACTCGACTAACAAATGACATCCTGGGAGACTTGGGGAATTAGCTAGTAGTACACGGATGTGTCTCGAAGCTATTAAAGACAATGATGTTGTTAGGTTTGGGAGGCTTGTGAGACAGACGGAGACGAAGCGTAGCGCTGTAGCGCTGTAGCTAATCCTTCCATTTTCCCTAAAGGGCTAATCAGGAATCTGCTCCGACTGATCCCATCCATCTACATCTGAGCCAATTTAACAGAAAGAGTTCACCAGGAGTCTCAGCGGGCACCAAATGAGCCCAATCTAGGCCAATCTTTTAAAGACATGTATGGCTACGTTAATATGTGGGATGGGGAGGAAAAAGGTTTAATATGCACAAGCAGGGAAATCTTCACCAGCACACGCAAGTGCCAGCAACTTTCAGTCGGATTCCCAACAGGCTGAAAGCATTGAAATTCAAGAGACATTTTAATAATGTGCATATTTTAGGCATATGCAGTTCATGGTAATATTAATGCATTTTAACGTTTGCATGTTGTATCTTCGTGAGTTATGCCAAATTGGGCCAATTGTTTTACAATCCAAAAACTCTCCTCTCCAAGAAAAACCCAAAATATTCACTGCCAAAATAATTATATTTCCATGCCAACCAAGGTTGATAAGCAGAGTTTTTACACCCTTAAAACTAGTGACAAAATAAAACTATAAAAATGAATGCATTTCCCAGATAGGAGAACAATACAACAGGACAACGGGTCGAAACATGACAAATACAGTAGCAAATAAAATAAAAAATACAAATAAAAACAATTCTACTCAAACAGCTTTAAGCATGTTAAATATTTGCAAACGGAAGTCAAGAAATTAAAATACTTCTTGTTCAATGCCAATAGCAAAAATGACAAGTCCAGACATAAAGCCCATTATTAGTGATTGAGAGTTAGAGAGTTGAGTCACTCTATCATTTTTTTATATTTATGCCACTTCAGTATAGCAATCACTTTGATCAACTGCTGTAAGTTTAAAATCTGATCTTTTATCACAATAAAAACACTGGCATCAACACAAACACCAGTTAAATCTGCAGTGTGTTTACTAACAGGGAACATCTCACAAGTTCCACTAATGTTTTTTAAATGTTATCTAAATGTTCTTAAAGTAAGGTTATGGAATGTTCTCAACTTTCTAAGATTGTCCTTATGATGTCATTCGCATGTAACATTTTTGTAACCTTCATGTAACGTTCTGATTAAGATGTGCATGTGATGAACATTCCAAGTAACGTTTTTGTAACCTCCATGTAACGTTCTGATTATGATGTGCATGTGATGAACATTCCAAGTAACGTTTTTGTAACCTTTAAAATGACGTTCTTAGAATGAAAAACAAAACAACATTTAAATAAATAAACAATATTTAAATAACTTTATATTTCGTGTAAAAAAAATGTATCAGAATGTTTTTGTAGCCTAATGCTATAATCATAACAAGAAATGGATATTTTAACGTTTTAATAATGTTGAAAACAAATGTTAACATTATAGTAGTAACTTTTAAAGGACTTTATTTTAATTTTATTTTATTCATTTATTTTTATTTTTTGTGAAAAGGCAGAATGTTGTTTTGTAACCTTTAAATAATGTTATAATTGTGAAAAGAAATCTGGACATTTTAATGGAAATGTCAATGTTCCCACAATGCTTTTATAACCTAAGTTTATTGCCTGAATAGTAACACCATGATGGTTGATTGCATTTACATGCATGCATTTAGCAGACACTTTTATCCAAAGCAACTTACACTGCATTCAAGCTATACATTTTGTTCCTTGGGAATTGAACCCAAGACTGTTTGCACTCCTAACACAATGCTCTACCACTGAGCCACAGGTTTCAATGCACACTTAAGATGACCAGTTTGTAAAACAACAAACTGACCACAAACTGGTCCAGATATTGTCCTGATTTTAAACCTCTCAATCAAATCCAAACTCACCAGTTGGGTGGAAATCCTCCCAATCTGGCAACACTGGTCATTGCTATTTACCACGATCAACCGTTGCTCTGACAGTCTTGCATCGTTTGTGGTCTAAAAACAGCAAGGTGCACAAAACTCGCTTCCCATCTGCGACCAAAAGCTTCTTTTGGATTTCGAAAGGGTCCATAAGTCAGAAAACTGTGCCCAGACAAAGACTGTTAGATCTGAGAGGAACAGCAAAGCACATCCCTCCGGGCCTAATCTGTATTTGCCCAGTTCAGCATTAACCATATAAAAGAGAGTTCAATAAGTGGCAGAACAAAACTCAGCTGAGAGCCTTGACGTGTCTGGCCTGCGGGCGTCGCATGACTTACACATCGCCAGCAGCGAGCGGCTCACACACCCATGACAAATGTCTCCTCTAGTCATGCCATATTACCATCCTCTGTGCCCGTCTCAGCAGAAGCCTTCCAGAAGACCTGCCAGGTGCGAGAACACTTCATTCTTTTAGCGCTGGAGGATTTTGATGTATTATTCATTTAGGGTGTAGCCCCTTCTCGTTCCAATGCAAAATGAGCTAAATGAGGCGAATCTCACGAAACCTGTCATAAACACGTCCAGATCATATTTCAACCCTGACTCAAAAGAAAAATATACCAAATGATATTATGCACAAAGAAAATGATGCCTATTTTAGGACCAGGTTTTATGCATTGTGATATTCTTTGAAATTTCTTGAGCATATTTCACACTCAACTCTTATACTGTAATGCAAATAAATGCAATGCAAAATGACATAAAATACATTTTTTTATGGAATTACTCAAACTCAAGTGAGTTTGTGACTAAAACAAGAAGGAATATCTGCAAACTGGCTCAGAAAAATCAAGTTAATTAAAAACTGGATTTATATCTCTTGACATATTTGATCTTGTTTAAAACTTAAAATAAGTTAATGCTGTCCAATTTGTCAAGATTTTACATTTGTATTCTCAAGTAAATGTACCTTGATTTAAGGATGTTTAGATATTTGTTTTGGAAAATAAAAATACAACATGTATGCAACATTTAATGCAATTTTATGAATACAATAGCTTTTTAAGGCCTTGATTTGTCGAATGACAAATTAAGACTTTTTATGACCTTTTTAAGACTCATACGAACCCTGAATCAATAAAATTATTATTAAATCTATCCACAAACAAGCATTTACTTCATGCAATATATAATAAAAAAAAGACATTATTTGTTTTGCTTTTTTTTTTTTTTTATGCATGCAACATTTAATGCCACAATTTTATGCATTCAAGACTTTCTGCTCTGATTTAGGACTTTTTAGGTCTTCATTTGTGGAAGGCCTTTTTCAAGACCCACAGCATCCATGATGAGCATATTTAATTTATCCACAAACAAGCATTTTCTTAATGCAATATCATTTCCTTTTTTATTAAAAAAAGTAAATACTGAGAAAAACATTATTTGTTTTGCATTGATTGCATGCAATATTTTATCACACAATTCTATGAATGCAAGACTTTTCTTCTGTGATTTAAGAACTTTTTTTGAGGGCTTTAATTTGTGAAAGGGTGAATTACGATTTACGAGTGTTAGTTTGTGAATTTTCTTCATGCAGAGCACAATTGCCTGTTTTTACTTTGACTTTGAACTGATATAGACCTTTCATTGTTAGCTTCACCCAAGAGTGACACTTACCTGCAGATACCAGCTAAAACAGTGGAAATCATACAAAAGGCTGGCAAGATTCCTACCAAAACCGCAGACATCTGGACTGTGAGCTCCCCAACACCCTCCGAACACAATCTGCTCCTATAACAACTGTACGTCTGTACGTCCCAACTCCAGCAGGAGAATATTAATTATCAGCAGACATTAAGGCTTGCAGATTGAATCTGGCACGCATTAAAGACGCGGGTGGAACCACGATACCTCGTAGACCTCCTGGGGGAAAAGATGTCTAGATTTTCTCTCCCCAAAAAAGAGCAGAATACATTTACATGCTTAACACTGTGCCATTGCCTCGGCAAGCAATTTTCCTCCTTTAATTCAACTAACACAATCTCATCAAATATTAATATCGCTCTTGAGTTGTCTCTAACAGAATGGAAGAGAAAATGAGAGATAATTATGAAAACAAGTAACACAAACCGCCTCCATTCGAATGAATCCAAAAAGAGCAGAACACAACTCACAAGGATTATTACTTGATCTTATCAAGGACGCAGAGCTTTGCATCTTTATGTTCGGGGTTGGCATTATTAATGCATTCTGCTCTCTAATCATGTCTTACAGAGGAATGCATTTGTTTCAATTTTCAATTCAGCGCCGCATGTTCTTTTAAACGCAGCAAATGTAATTCAGTAATTAGGCAATTAGCGCTTCTGAGCTCTAAACTTTTAATCTAATAAAGTAAATGCGATTCATTTTCCCCTGATGTGAGTCCTGGCACTCTTTCATTCTCTCCCGGTAAACAAAAGAAGAGAAATGCTGTTTGATTGCCTACAAAACTGAGAAGCCATCAGCTCTCTGTGAAGCAGAAAAATAATGAGCAAAGTTTACTCTGTTCGATCTGTCTAGCTACTACATTCTTGGCTGTGTGTTCAGAAACCCGTGTCGTATAAGCAATAACCCAGCCAAAATTAAATCTAATGCAATTGATGGTTTGATAGAATCGATGCGTAAACCACAACCTTTATGTTCTCAATAGTCTTGTTTAGTCGAATCAGCAGCTGTGTGTGTTGATAAGCCATGACGCTTTGAAGCGCAGCCATGTTTGGTGTCTTGGTGCCAAAGCGTTGGACGTCTGAAGCGTTTCGACAGCATTCACAACAGCTGCGTGCATTAAGCATTTAGTCAACTGGGAACACGCGTCTCGGTTTAACGCTTCCCCTGGAGACAGATCAAGTCCAGCACTTTCAACTACAAATGAATCACAGGCAGGAATCTGTACATTCACAACCCATTACAGTCGCAATACAGCCACCTGATCGGGATCTCTAGTGCCCAGGCAATCGAAAACATTTGCACTTGATTGAAAACCTGCTTGCACGCGCCGCCAGGCTTCCCGAGACGAGCCGGAGGGAATCCAAAAATAAACAGCACCTCTTTCTTTTAATTAAAGGTGAATCCGGTCGGCCTGTGGCAGAACGCCCCGAACCAAACCCGGCCTTTCTTAAAACAGCTTAATATGAGATGACAGCAGGTTACTAGCCACGAGACGACTCTCAGGGTCCCTGAAGAAGAGTATTGAATAGGCTGTCCATAACACCCTAAACACCCTTGCTAACCGCTAACGGTTAAACTTCACGGCTCCCGTCACATCACGGCCCATCTAATCTGGTTTGACTTAACGAGACAGGGCTAAACCGAATGCACCTGCAAATGAGAATTGATGCAGTGCATATCAGCTCTACCTGTGTGATGAATGGCTCGGAGTAAACTATTGCATGCTTGATGCGGGAAAACCGCTTTCCTGTTAGACTTTAAATAGCAGCCCGAGACAAAGCGCCACAACAATCCAGGTTTCAGTTACATGCTGATGAATGCCAGAGACATTAATAAAGAGAATTAAGACTGTAGGTTCAATATCTCAGGTTATCAAATCAGTCGCACAAGTTTCAAGCATGCAAATCCTACTTTATGAAGCGTTTCACTTCACTTGCATGGTTTGCTGAACTGGCATATACAGTAAAACATCTCTTAAGTGCACTAATGCATAGTTATCACTGATTTCAATTGATTATGTAAATGCATTAATCCATGTTTGATTCCCATAAAGAGAAAATCCAAAAAATATATTTAAAAATGCCTGTTTTGGGCATGGTACCATGGTAATACCATGTTTTACTGGACAGTATTTTAAGCATCTTATAACACCATACGTAAGCATAAAGTACCATAGTATGACCATCACAGCACCACAGTACTGCTACACTAAGTATTAATAGAAAAAAATAACCTTACCTCCATAAAAAAGTGATTTGCAATGGTTTTTCCGATAATGTACCATGATACCACCATGTTTTATTGCCAGTGCCACTTTATTTCTTTGCATATATTAAATTACCATACCAAAGTACCATGGTATCACTGTGCCACAGTGCCCCTACACTCCTTTCCAGTAAGTATTAATAACAACAAACATGACCTCAGCAAAATTTCCTTACATACAGTAGATTAAATGACCATGCAATAGACAGGCACATGGACATGGTAATCATTTCAAAGTATATTTGTTATACCATCACTGCATCACAGCACATGACTTTCTTGTATTAATACTAAACAACTATGACCTCAGCAAAAAGATTGTTTTTGGATACAGTGCCATGGTACTACCATATCTATAATATCAATTATATTTATGATATTTCCTTACATATATTCTAATGCAATGCAAATCCGATGGTACAAATGTTTAAATAATTCAGTTCCAAACATAGCTATATTTATATTTATCAATCAAAGTACAGTAGGCTACTACTATTCTAATTTATTCTAACAATTAATACTAAGCAATCATGAGCTCAGCACGATTTGCAATGGTTTCCGAATACTGTACCATAATACTATTAAAAGTATCATGGTATTTCTTTACATACATTGAAGTAGGATGCAAATGCCATTGTATTTCAGAACCATTATAACCAAGAGCCGGTATTATGATGCCATCACTGTATGCTACCACCTCAGTGCTTTCAGCAGCGCTCGTTCTGGTATAAAGCAAACAATTAAAGCATTCTTTCAGACATGAGGATATAATCGCGCGCGTCTCTCTGTAGTGGATGTTGCGCAGGTGACAGAAACGCACCTGTGTTTCCTCGCGAGCGCCGAGCTGAGGATTCCATCGCTCCGCGCGCAGGGACTGTTCGGACAGTATCGGTCCGGTTCCGTTCTCCTACTGTCTGTCGTGTCTCCTCTCGAAGTGTCGGTTCCTCCTGAAGAAGAGCTGAATCAATCACATCACTCCTCGAGGAAACGAGCGGAGCAGCTGTTTCTCCACACGCGCTGAACGCGAGACTGACGAGGACCACAGCGCAGGAGTTCACTGACTGTGTGTGTGTGTGTGTGTGTGTGTGTGTGTGACTGAAGGAGGAGTCCAAAACTCTCAGTGTATAAACCATTAAATATTTCACTCTCATGTTTAAAATGTATGCCGTGATTTTGCCAAGTAAGACATGATCCTTGATCAACACTACTGTCCAAAAATATAAACTTAAATCCCTACTCCTAAACCTTAACCCTACCCATAATTTATTCCTAAAATAAGTGGATATTATTACAGTGGCGTAGCCACGGGAGTACCTGTGCCACCCACAGTGGCAGCTGGCACACCTAAAAAAAGGTGCAGAATTATTTTGTATAGTCTCAATAAAAATGTTTACTAAACTTGGGCTATTGTTGTTTACTTAGAATATATCTGAATCAACCGAGTCGCGAACAGGCTCCGAAGTGCCGATCTGAATCAACCGAGTCGCGAACAAAAATAAATAAATAAATAAATAAATAAATATATTTTGTTCGACAAAGTATAACAAATATATATACATATTTGTTATATATATATTTTGTTCGACAAAGTATAACAAATATATATATATATTATTATTATTATTATTATTTATTTTATTTTTTTTCGCGACTTGGTTGATTCAGATCGGCACTTCGGAGCATGTTCGCGACTCGGTTGATTCAGATCGGCATTTCGGAGCATGTTCGCGACTCGGTTGATTCAGATCGGGACTTCGGAGCATGTTCGCGACTCGGTTGATTCAGATCGGCATTTCGGAGCCTGTTCGCGACTCGGTTGATTCAGATCGGCACTTCGGAGCATGTTCGCGACTCGGTTGATTCAGATCGGGACTTCGGAGCATGTTCGCGACTCGGTTGATTCGGATCGGGACTTCGGAGCATGTTCGCGACTCGGTTGATTCAGATCGGGACTTCGGAGCATGTTCGCGACTCGGTTGATTCAGATCGGGACTTCGGAGCATGTTCGCGACTCGGTTGATTCAGATCGGGACTTCGGAGCATGTTCGTGACTCGGTTGATTCAGATCGGCATTTCGGAGCCTGTTCGCGACTCGGTTGATTCAGATCGGCACTTCGGAGCATGTTCGCGACTCGGTTGATTCGGATCGGGACTTCGGAGCATGTTCGCGACTCGGTTGATTCAGATCGGCACTTCGGAGCATGTTCGCGACTCGGTTGATTCAGATCGGCATTTCGGAGTCTGTTCGCGACTCGGTTGATTCAGATCGGCACTTCGGAGCATGTTCGCGACTCGGTTGATTCAGATCGGCACTTCGGAGCATGTTTGAGATTTTTTTTAAATTCAGATCTGTCGCTATATCTGGAGTCACCAACCCAACCCAACTGTTGATGCATGCGCATTCTGGCTTCCCAGACATTACAAAAACATGAAAAAAAAAAAAAAACCCCTGGACAAATCATTCACTCTTGTTCAACACGAATGCTGTATATGAGCAGTAATTTATTCCTTCATCACCTGGGTGCTGATATCTGTGTTTAAACTAAACTCATTTAAGTTTTGTCAGTTTAAACATTTAAGAGCCAGAGGCAGCGAGTTCACGCGCGCAGTGAGAAGATTTGTGCATTGCGCTCATCCGAAGCGCGCAAACCTGCGCCTCGACACGCGCGCAAATATAAGATCTATATTGAGCAACTACAATTCATTTTATCCTATAATTATATATTATAATTTATTTAAAGTGAAGAAATTGTAATGAAAAATAACAAAATGAAATAGCTAAAGTTCAAAATTGACGTATTTGGAAGAAAATTATTACATTTAATAATTAACTACATTTTGACACGACCTGCAAATTAACACTAGGAGTAAGGTTGGACGGAAGCAGTGTGACAAAAATTACTATCCCATAATTTTTGCACAGTAATCTGACAATAAATGTGGCACACCGATATTTTCATATGCACACTCAGAGTCTCTTTTCTGACTACACTACTGATCTAAGATATTATCTTTGCGTTTATCTTGAATTAAAAATAATATATACAGTACGTACCTTAATTTTAAACAGACAAATAATCTTTAGTTTTTAGATAAAATGCGAGGATAAGGATTCTTAAAATATTTTTTAAATATTTTTTATTAACAAGATCAAATTAGCAATAAAAGCAATAAACATTAGGCTATACATGATATAAATAATTATACACCAGAGGGGCTGCATACAAATAAAAATGTATATAAATATAGCTTATTCAATCATTTACAAACGTTAACCGTTTGAAATGCTTTTTGTTTCATAGAAAATCGTTAAAAAAAAAAAAAAAAAAAAAAAAAAAAAACAATGTTTACTACTGTAAGGAAACGCGAAATGTATGTCACACTCTGCGCATGCGCCGCCGCGCCAATTTCGAACCAACCTTTAACCTTTAAACAACGTTCTAATCATGACAAGAAAACTGGAAAATTTGAATGTTTTTTGAATATTAAACATTCAAATAAAGTATGGGTAAAAATGACTTTAGTAGAATGCTATAAGAATGTTTTGCTGTTTTAGAAACTTCAAAACACATCATCTTCATGAACTAAATGTTACATGGTAGGCTACACATTAAGTGTTATGTGATCATTTTGATGTTAAATGAGAGCCCCGAATTTTATTTATCAGTCTTTGTATCTCAACTGCTTTGCAAATTACAAACCATCCATAAAATGAACTGATGTATAGGTGTCTAGTAATTGTAGCCTGTATTTATTAAATCGAAGTTTAAATGATTGGTGAATATGACAGTGGACAGTTAAGCACACATACACTATTTGATGTGTTAATGGATGTTATTTCCTTCTACAGTAGGTTATATTCATGAACCCAACCAACTTATCATCCAATTCTAGACACAAGCTATCACAGTTATCTGGTTAATCACCAGGGCTGATGTTCAGGGTTCCTTTATTTCCTCCACACTTATCCAAATCACTCTAACGATGGGACAAATTAAAGTTGAGAACTATTATAAAGTTGAATTATTGGCTACGGAGAGCAATGACACCATGTCAAATCAAGCTGTCACTCAAACTAATGTTAAATTAAAACATTCGTTTTCATGCAGTATTCTTGGCAATAATGCATTTCCGTCTCATGCTGTTTGGTCAGTTCTCATATTTGGCTCTGAAAAAGTGTATAAAATGTGAAGTTAATGGCAAGTGAATGCAAAACCCAGGAGAATAACATCTGTAAAAATCATGCACTGATGCATTAGTGTCATTTAAACTATTGATACAAGAACGAAACACACTTGTTGGACTGGATTAATCCACACAGAAGCCCTGTCATCATCATCATCATCCATCATCATCATCACGCGTCAGGTTATTGAGAGTTATGCCGTGAGCTCTGCCTGGCAGATTGAATCTGTAAATTCATTTCCGTGGATGGTTGTCATTTGTAAAGCAGTTGTGAGAGACACCGACTGTAGAAATAGATCGAGGGAGATCCAGGATCTCATTTAACGTCTGAGCAACAGAAAATCTGCAGCTTTATGTGTTTATCAAAATCAATCAATACACCGATCGATATCTTTCCTGTCCAGATTAATCACCATCACAAATCCTGTCTTCATCCTCCATCCAGCAACTGAACAACAAACCAGCGCAAAATATTCCTTTCTTTCCTTTCTCTTTCTTTCTTTCTTTCTTTCTTTCTTTCTTTCTTTCTTTTCTTTCTTTCTTTCTTTCTTTCGGCTGTAGTTTACTGATTATAAATGGGCAAAGTAGCTGTTCTTTATTTCTTTCTTTCTATTCTTTCTTTCTTTCTTTTTTTGATCATCATAAACAAGTGCAAAGTAGCTTTCGTTCATCTTTCGTTTCTTTCTTTCTTTCTTTCTTTCTTTCTTCTTTCTCTTTCGTTCTTCTTCTTTCTTTCTTTCTTTCGTTCTTTCTTTCTTTCATTCTTTCTTTCTTTCTTTCTTTCTTTCTTTCTTTCTTTCGTTCGTTCTTTCTTTCTTTCGGCTGTAGTTTAGCCGATCATAAACAGACCAAGTAGCTGTTCATTCTTTCTTTCTTTCTTTCTTTTTTTGATCATCACAAATGTTCTTTCTTTCTTTACAATCATAAAAAAGTGCAATAGCTGTTCATTTTTTCTTTCTTTTTTGTTTGTTTGTTTGTTTCTTTCTTTCTTTCTTTTTTTGATCATCATACAACAAGTGCAAAGTAGCTTTTCGTTCGTTCTGTTTTCTTTCATTCTTTCTTTCTTTTCTTTTTTTGATTCATCACAAATGTTCTTTCTTTCTTTACAGTCATAAACAATGCCAAAGTAAGCTGTTCATTCTTTTCTTACTTTAAACAATCTTTCTTTCTTTCTTTCTTTTTTTCTTTCTTTGTCGTTTAATTAATGTATTCAAATACAGTAACCCATCTCAGGGTTTTGGCAGTAAATGTCCTCTGGAGGGACGTGAAAGATATTCTTCAGAATGAATGCATCTGTATCCATCCTTTTTTTTTTTTAAAAGCCCATGAATAAATTTTCAAACAGGGCAAATGTACCCAGGAGTGATCTGGTGGTTCTTGTCTTGAAGCTGCTCGTCCTGGGTTGTGTTTCTTGGCTGTGTTTGCAGGAACATGTGTAAAACCCCCGGCGTGCTCGTCTGCGGTGCTCGAGAGAGACACAAACAGGCCACACACCGGCCGCTGTACCAGGGAAGGAACATCACAAAGACTTTGATTGGCCTCAAACTGTACGAGGTTTGTAAAGCCCGGGATGGTCCAGAGTGCAACGGGAGAAAATGTTTTACATTTTAAGAGTCGCGAACTGCCAAGCGGAGAGAAGAATATAAATGAAAAATATATTAGGGCTGAGATAAATATTGTGAGATTCCTTTTAGACAGAAATGAGGTCCTAAAAGACAACCCAATGTTCCCCCAATTATATCTATATTACATGTTTTTATATTTCCATTTTAGTGTCCCAAACTGAACCCCTTTGACATATAGCATTTATTTAAAATTAATCATTAATAATTATTAATTAAAAAACTTTGCACCGTTCTCTAATGTTTGGCTAATGGTCACTTAACATGCATATATATATATATA